>NW_027601263.1:639324-654324 GCF_053455715.1 Rhinoraja longicauda
CCTTTCTCTCTCTTTCTCTCTCCCTCTCTCTTTCTCTCTTTGTCGCTTTCTCTCTTTCTCGCTCCTGACCCGTTGAGTTACTCCAGCACTTATGCTGGCTGACCCTCGGAGATATTCCAGTTCTTTGTACCTGTCCACGTTCTCCACAGATGCTGCCTAACCCGCTTAGTTACTCCAGCACTCTGCGCCCTTGCAGATAAACCTTTGTTAATCTGCCTCTTAAACAAATAACGCCAAATTTCATAACTGGACTCCAGGTTAATGTTGAAAGTTGAAGGACACGAGAGATCAATGTTGAAACCAACTTCAAACAATCTTCAAAAGGCACTTATGTGTGTCCTTGTACAACAGTCACTGAAAGTAAGCATGCAGGTACAGCAGGCAGTGAAGAAAGCTTATGGCATGTTGGCCTTCATTGCGAGAGGATTTCAGTTTAGGAGCAAGGAGGTCCTACTGCAGTTGTACAGGGCCCTGGTGAGACCACATCTAGTATATTGTGGACAGTTTTGGTTTCCTAATTTGAAGAAGGACATTCTTGTTCTTGAGGGAGTGGAACAAAGATTCCCCAGGTTAATACCCGGAATGGTGGTGTGGAGATGAGGAACGCAGAGCCAGATCTATCTTATTTGTTTGCTTGGGCCACTGGACTTTGCATGGGCTTTGCAACATTGTGTGCTAGGTTAATCACATGCTTGAGGCTACGTAATCACAAAAATGCTGAAACTTGCTAAAGCTAGTAGCAATCAGTAACCCAAACCGCAGAGTGTTCCAGCTCGTCTTCAGAGGAGAAAAGCACAATGCATAAGAACAAAAACAGTACACAGACATGCTGGCTAAACGTTGAGCAACAGCATATTAGGGCCTTATAAGGGAAAACTGACTGTGTTCCAAAAACGATTGGTTGTAAAAAACGGTAAATTATGAAATTTTTGGGAATAAAGTGAGCTTGATTCTTGGGGCTGGTGAGATACGTTTCCACTGGCCCCGGAGTCCACGACTCAGTGTGCGCTTTTAGAAACCTGTCTACGAGAGCTCTAATAAACTACGAATAAATGAGGTCTGTGCCGACTCTGATTATTATCAACCAACTGACCGGGAACGCGAACTCGACAGCGGGACTGACATGCGATGAAAGAATGGGTCGTTTGGGCATGTATGCAGTGGAGTTTTGAAGGTTGAGAGGTCATCTTATAGAACCATGTGCCCTCGTTTGGCCCTTATCCCTCCAACCTTGCCGTATCCATGTATCTGTCCAAGTGTTATGATAACCCCTGCCTCAACTACCTCCTCCGGCAGCTCGTTCCATACACCCTCCACCCTCTGTGTAGAAAAGGTGCCCATCAGATTCCTATTAAATCTTTTCCCTCTCTCTCACCTTAAATCCATGTCTTCTGGTCCTTGCCCCTACTTTGGACAAGAGACTCTGTGCGTCTACCCGATCTATCCCTCTGGTGATTTTGTACCCTCTATAAGATCACCCCTCATCCTCCTGCACTCGAGAAGTAGAGTCCCAGCCTGCCCCAACCTCCCCCTGTAGCTCAGGCCCCTCGAGTCCTAGCAACATCCTCGTAAATCTTCTCTCAAGTCTTCCAAGTCTTCTCTCAATATCTTTCCCGTAACATGGTGCCCAGAACTAAACACAATATTCCAAATGCGGCCTCACCAACAAGAATGGTCCCAGGAATGCGTGGATTAACTTTGTATCCGATCAAGTTAAAATGACATGTGGAGTTCCCCAAGGATCAATCCTTGGCCATCTTTTATGCAATCTCTACATGCTTCCACTGGGACACATCTTATAAATACAACAAAATTGCCTACCATAACTATGCGGATGACACTCAAATTTACATAGCCCTCTCTCCAAATGACTATAGTCCCATCGATAGTCTCCATCAATCCATTGGGCAGATAAACAGCTGGGTGAGACACAATTTTCTCCAGCTAAACAAAGATAAAACCGAGATAATTGTCTTCGGTGCACATGACAAAAGATCAATAGTCAGTGCCCACGTTGATTCTCTCTCTCTTCAGACTAAATACCAGGTCAGAAATATTGGTGTAATTCTAGACTCTCGTCTTAATTTCAAAAGCCACATAAACTCAATAGCTAAATCAGCCTACTATCAGCCTAATATCATTCCTTACGAACAGAGGGACCTCACCCCCACCCCCACCGCCCACCTGTCTGTCTTTTCTATATGTTGTGTACCCCTGAACATTCAGTTCCCAGCCCTGGTCCTCTTGTAGCCATGTCTCTGTGATTCCCACAACATCATACTTGCCAATGTCTAACTGAGCCTCAAGCTCATCCACTTTATTTTTTATACTTCGCGCATTTAAATACAACACTTTAACTTCGGTATTCACCTCCCCTCTCACACCATTGGCCCTGACCTTACTCTCTTATCCCATCTAGAACATCCCTTCCCATTTATTCAAGAGTCCTATGCAATTTCTCCTGTATTTGCATTGCTTCCCCTTTAAATCCTTCTTCATATTCCCAATTTGTCAACCCCTCCCCCCACTATTAGTCGAATTCAAAGTACTCCTAATTGTACTCCTTGCATTCCAGCTAGGCCCCTTGGGTCATCTGGGACCAGTCTATTAAACAATCCAAGAGGAGAAACAAAAAACACGGTAAATCAGCTTATCGTCACTCAGCTTCGTGCATCTGGAATAAACTCCCTGAAGAACTCAAACAGGCCCCAACTCAAAATATATTCAAAACTAGGCTTAACACCTTCATGTTCTGCAGTGTCTATGACTAGCACTTTGATTCTTGCTACTCAATATATCTTAATTTTGGACTATTCTTATTACTTTTTATATTTTATTAATTGTTATCTATTTCTATTACTCTATCGTTCGCTCATATGTCAGATGACGTTAGCTCGCCGTTGCCTTGTGTCATCGTCCAACATATTGACAGAATTGGTCGCCCGACGCATGACAGAGTGCATCGTGTCATCTTTTCCTGGGGATTGCCACGAGGAGGCTTCTATCATGATCCCCCATTACTCGATTGATCTTACATATAACTCTTATTACTCGTATTATTTGTATTTCCCTAACTTTTCTCCTTGTTCTGTATATTTTATGCTCTATGTAAAGCACTTTGATTTGCCATTACTGTATGAAATGTGCAGTATAAATAAACTTGCCTTGCCTTGCCTTGCCTTAATGTACGATGTGCGTTTGTCGGCACTGGGCCTGTACTCGCTGGAGTTTAGAAGGATGAGGGGGGGCGGCCTCTTTGAACCTTCACCGAATAGTGAAGGGCATGTGCAGAGTGCGTGTGGAGAGGATGCTTCCACTAGTGGGAGAGTCTAAGACCAGAGGCCAGAGCACTGGACATGTCATTATATCTTTTAAAAGTTCTTCAAAATCTTATCCAAACCTCACATACCTAACTATTCCATTTCCACGAGGAAGATATCGCGTAGACGCAGTCTCTTTCCCAGAGTAGGGGAATCGAGGACCAGAGGACATACCTTTAAGGTGAAGGGGGGAAAGATTCAATAGGAATCTGAGGGGCAACGTTTCCACACAGAGGGTGGTGGGTGTATGTAACGAGCTGCCTGGGGAGGTATTTGAGGCATGGACTATCACAACACTTGGACAGGTATATGGATAGGACAGGTTTGGAGGGATATGGGGTTTAAGGTCATAAGTTCTAGGGTTTTTCCTACATCTAGGTTGTCCAGTCCTTTTATAATTTTATATGTTTCTATATAACCTACATTGCACTGCCTCAATTACAAGGATGTCCTTCCTTAAATTAAGAGGCCAAAACTGCGCACAATACTCCAAATGTGATCTTACCAGATTCCTCCTCACCTCCTTCCTAAAGGAACGTCCTTTAATTCTGAGGCTGTGACCTCTGGTCCTAGACTCTCCCACTAGTGGAAACAACCTCTCCACATCCACTCTATCCAATCCTTTCACTATTCGGTGGAGTTTCAATGAGGTCCCCACTCATTCTTCTAGACTGGGTACGGCTAGTGCAGATAGAAACATTGAAACACATAAAATAGGCGCAGGAGTAGGCCATTCGGCCCTTGGAGCCAGCCCTCATCATGGCTGATCATCCAAAATCTATATCCCGTTCCTGCTTTCTCTCCTTATCCCTTGATTCCGTTAGCCTCAAGAGCTAAATCTAATTCTCTCTTGAAAACATCCAGTGAATTGGCCTCCACTGCCTTCTGTGGCAGAGAATTCAACACGGACTCACAACTCTCTGGGTGAAAAAGTTTTTCTTCATCACAGTCCTAAATAGCCCTTGTTGTTAAACTGTGGTTCTAGACTCCACTGAGATTTTTCCTCCATCTAGCCTGTCCGATCCCTTAAGGACGTTATATGTTCCTATAAGATCTCCTCTCATCCTTCTAAGTTGCAGTGAATACAAGCCCAGACAAGCCATTATTTCATCGTATGTCAGTCCCGACAGCCCGGGAATTGTGAGCCTACCCTCAATAGCAAAAATGTCCGTCCTCAAATTAGGAGACCCAAACTGCACACGATACTCCAGGTGTGGTCCCACCTGGGCCCTGTACAACTGCAGTCGGACGTCCTTACTCCTAAATTCAAAACCTCTCCCAATGATGACCAACATGCCATTTGCTTTCTTCGCCAAATGTGGCAGGTTGACCGGTGTGTGCAGGTTGGGCCAAAGGACCTGTTTCCACGCTATATCAATGACGATGATTATCTGTGAGGTGCAGATGGAGTCAATGGAAGGGAGGTTGGTTTGCGTGATGGTCTGGGCTGTGTCCCCAACTCTCATTTAGGAACTTTGATCTATTTGCTGAAATCGATCGAACTTTGAAGTCCACAAACATGTGAAACGTGTTTACCGGTCACCCTGTGTCAAGGTCCAGATGGCGGCACAGTGGCTCAGCGGGAGAGTTGCTGCCTCACAGCGCCAGAGATCCCAGTTCGATCCCGACTACGGGTACTGTCTGTACGGGGTTTGTACGTTATCCCCGTGACCACAACATGATAAGTTTTACTCTGCAAATGGAAAGGCAGAAGGGAAAATCGGAAGTGTCAGTATTACCGTATAGCAAAGGGGATTAAAGAGGCATGAGGCAGGAGCTGGCCAAAATTGACTGGAAGGAGGCCCTAGCAGGGAAGACGGTAGAACAGCAATGGCAGGTATTCCTGGGAATAATGCAGAGGTTGCAGGATCAATTTATCCCAAAGAGGCGGAAATACTGTAAGGGGAGTAAGAGACACCTGTGGCTGACAAGGGAAGTCAAGGACAGCATAAAAATTAATGAGAGGAAGTATAACATAGCAAAGAATAGTTGGAAGACAGAGGATTGGGACTCTTTTAAAGAGCAACAAAAGTTAACTAAAAAGGCAATACGGGGAGAAAAGATGAGGTACGAAGGTAAACTAGCCAATAATATAAAGGAGGATAGCAAAAGTTTTTTGGGTACGTGAAGAGGGAAAAAATATTCAAGGCAAATGTGGGTCCCTTGAAGACAGAAGCAGGGGGATTTATTATGGGGAACAAAGAAATGGCAGGCGAGTTAAACCGTTACTTTGGATCTGTCTTCACTGAGGAAGATACACACAATCTCCCAAATGTTCTAGGGGCCGGAGAACCTAGGGTGATGGAGGAACTGAAGGAAATCCACATTAGGCAGGAAATGGTTTTGGGTAGACTGATGGGACTGAAGGCTGATAAATCCCGAGGGCCTGATGGTCTGCATCCCAGGGTACTTAAGGAGGTGGCTCTAGAAATAGTGGAAGCATTGGAGATCATTTTTCAATGTTCTATAGATTCAGGATCAGTTCCTGTGGATTGGAGGATAGCAAATGTTATCCCACTTTTTAAGAAAGGAGGGAGAGAGAAAACGGATAATTCTAGACCAGTTAGTCTGACATCAGTGGTGGGGAAGATGCTGGAGTCAATTATAAAAGACGAAATTGCTGAGCATTTGGATAGCAGTAACAGGATCATTCCGAGTCAGCATGGATTTACGAAGGGGAAATCATGCTTGACAAATCTACTGGAATTGTTTGAGGATGTAACTAGGAAAATTGACAGGGGAGAGTCAGTGGATGTGGTGTACCTCGCCTTTCAGAAAGCCTTCGACAAGGTCCCACATAGGAGATTAGTGGGAAAAATTAGAGCACATGGTGTTGGGGGTAGGGTACTGACATAGATAAAAAATTGGTTGACAGACAGAAAGCAAAGAGTGGGGATAAATGGGTGTCTTTCGGAATGGCAGGCAGTGACCAGTGGGGTACCGCAAGGTTCGGTGCTGGGACCCCAGCTATTTACGATATACATTAATGACTTAGACGAAGGGATTAAAAGTACCATTGGCAAATTTGCAGATGATACTAAGCTGGGGGGTAGTGTGAATTGTGAGGAAGATGCAATAAGGCTGCACGGTGACTTGGACAGGATGTGTGAGTGGGCGGATACATGGCAGATGCAGTTTAATGTAGATAAGTGTGAGCTTATTCACTTTGCAAGTAAGATCCAAGTCAATTTCCCCCACCACACACTCTACACTGACAAACTGCATCACTGAAATAAAATCTTGGCTTCAATCAAATTTCCTCAAACTCAATTGCAACAAATCTGAAATCATCATCATTGGTCCAAAAACGCTCACCAAATCCACCCAAAACTTCATCCTCAACATTGATGGTCTCCCAGTATCCACCTCCCCTCACATCCGGAATCTTGGAATCATCTTTGATCAAACCCTCTCCTTCGACAAACACATCAAGCACATCACAAAGACAGCCTTCTTCCACCTCAAAAACATTGCCCGTCTCCGTCCATGCCTCTCCTCCACAGCTGCAGAAACCCTCATCCACGCCTTCATCACCTCCCGTCTGGACTACTGCAACAGCCTCCTCTATGGCGCACCCTCAAAAATCATCAGTAAACTTCAATACATTCAAAACTCCGCTGCCCGTCTACTCACCCACACCCCGATCCGTGACCATATCACCCCCGTCCTTTACAAACTCCACTGGCTCCCCATCCCCCAGAGAATCCAGTACAAAATCCTCCTCATGACGTACAAAGCCCTCCGTAACCTGGCCCCATCCTACCTGACCGACCTCCTCCACAGGCACACTCCCACCTGCACCCTCCGCTCTGCTGCTGCCAATCTCCTATCCCCCCACATCCGGACCAAACTCAGATCCTGGGGGGACAGGGCTTTCTCAATCGCTGCTCCCACCCTATGGAACTCACTACCTCAAACCGTCAGAGACTCCTCCACACTCACCACATTCAAAACATCACTGAAGTCTCACCTATTCAGTACTGCCTTCAACCACTGAAGGTCACCCCACCCTCTGTCTCCTTTCTCTGTTCGTTTACTTATTTATCTATTTATTCACTTCCCTATGTTCTCTAAATCCCTGTAAAGCGTCTTTGAGTATATGAAAAGCGCTATATAAATGTAATGTATTATTATTATTATTAAGAATAGAAAGGCAGATTATTATCTGAATGGTGTCAAGTTAGGAAGAGGGGATGTTCAACGAGATCTGGGTGTCCTAGTGCATCAGTCACTGAAAGGAAGCATGCAGGTATAGCAGGCAGTGAAGAAAGCCAATGGAATGTTGGCCTTCAGAACAAGAGGAGTTGAGTAAAGGAGCAAAGAGGTCCTTCTACAGTTGTACCGGGCCCTGGTGAGGCCGCACCTGGAGTACTGTGTGCAGTTTTGGTCTCCAAATTTGAGGAACGATATTCTTTCTATTGAGGGCGTGCAGCGTAGGTTCACTAGGTTAATTCCCGGAATGGCGGGACTGTCGTATGTTGAAAGGCTGGAGCAATTAGGCTTGTATACACTGGAATTTAGAAGGATGAGGGGGGATCTTATTGAAACATATAAGATAATTAGGGGATTGGACACATTAGAGGCAGGAAACATGTTCCCAATGTTGGGGGAGTCCAGAACAAGGGGCCACATTTTAAGAATAAGGGGTAGGCCATTTAGAACGGAGATGAGGAAGAACTTTTTCAGTCAGAGAGTGGTGAAGGTGTGGAATTCTCTGCCTCAGAAGGCAGTGGAGGACAGTTCGTTGGATGCAATCAAGAGAGAGCTGGATAGAGCTCTTAAGGATAGCGGAGTGAGGGGGTATGGGGAGAAGGCAGGAACGGGGTACTGATTGAGAGTGATCAGCCATGATCGCATCGAATGGCGGTGCTGGCTCGAAGGGCTGAATGGCCTACTCCTGCACCTATTGCCTATTGTCTATTGTCTATTGACCTGCGTGGGTTTTCTCCAAGATCTTCGGTTTCCTCCCACACTCCCAATGTGTGCAGGTTTGTGTGTTAATTGGCATGTTGTAAATCCTTTTAAAATTGCCTATGAAAAGTTTAAATATCTTGGAATTTACGTGACTAGCAAATATACTTCTTTATTTAAATTAAATTTTCCTCCTTTACTCACTAAATTACACAGAAATATCCAATTTTGGAAAACACTTCCTATATCATTAGTTGGTCGTAGTAATGCTATAAAGATGATCTTTCTTCCACAGCTACTATATTTATTTCAAGCACTTCCGATCTATCTTCCAAAAAAGTTTTTTTTTTAAATTGATTCAATTGTTACTAATTTTATTTGGGACTACAAGACTCATAGAATAAATAAAAGACATCTATGTAAGTCTAAAATTAATGGAGGAATTGCTTTACCTAATTTTTTATTTTATTATTGGGCGGTTAATATTAAAAATATAACCTGCTGGTTGGATGATTCTGATCAACAACCGGATTGGTTAAAGATGAAGAGGATTGTTTACCATTCGATATTGGTGCGATCCTCTTAGCTCCAATAAATTTAAATAAAAAAACATATGGAGGTAATCCCATTATACACAGTGTTATCCGTACCTGGAAACAATTAAAGCTTACGTTAAAATTGAATAAATTATCTGTTTTCCTTCCTATTGCGAATAATCCTTCTTTTAAACCGTCTGTCTTAGATAGAGGCTTTGCTCAATGGAAAAGTTATGGAATTAAAAGGGTGGGAGATCTTTATCATAAGGGAACTTTTCTTTCTTTTCAGGATTTACAGCAGAAGTACGGATTACATGTTAATAATTATTTTAGATATTTACAACTTAGAGATTATGTAAAATCACACATGCAAGAATATAAGTTTAGAGGTCCAGAAACACTTGATGTATGCCTGAATCGACATTATAATTCAAATAAATTAATATCCTTTATTTATAATACTCTCCTTGACACTGACATTCCGTCATCAGAATCTTATAGACGAGCATGGGAGGACGAATTGAATCAATTTATAAGGCAAGATATATGGGATGAAAGTTTACAACATATACATCAATGTTCATTAAATACTAGACATTCCTTAATACAATTTAAAATAATACATAGATTACATTATTCGAAGACGAAATTAAATAGGATTTTTCCTAGTATCTCTCCTATTTGTGATAAATGTCAATTTCAAGAAGCTAATTTAACTCATATTTTCGTAACTTGTATAAAAATGCAAAACTTCTGGTTGGAGATTTTTAAAATAGTTTCTAAAGTTATTAATAAAAAATTAGATATGGATCCAAAATTAATTATATTAGGATTATCAGAACATACTACAAATTTTACAGCAAGTCAGGTACATTTTCTTGATTACAGTTTAATAACTGCGAAAAAATTAATACTTAAATTTTGGAAAAAACCAATAACCCCCACAAATAAAATGTGGACTACGGAAATGACAGAGACCCTGCATTTGGAAAAAATAAGGTTTGCCTTAATCGACAAACCTGGGTTGTTTTTAAAAATATGGTCTCCATTTATTGAATTTTTAGAAAAGTAAATGGGTTTGGCACAGGACTAAAATAAAAAAATTATATTAAAAGTTGAAACTTGAGTTAGGGGTTGGATGTACAACTGTAGTTATTGTCTCCCGGATCTACTCCCTTTAATTTTTATTGTTATATCTTTTTTTTTAACCCTCTTATTCTCTCTCCCCAAGTCTATAGTTTTTAAAAAAATTTTACTTTCTCTCTTCAAAAATTTAAAAATTGAAGCTATGTAAGAACTTTGTAACAAATGTGTTTTTTAAATTTCTACTTGTACATATGCTTTTCAAAAATAAATAAAAAATAAATAAAAAGTAAATGTAAAAATGTTCCTTGTGTGTGTAGGATGGTGTTAGTGTGCGGGGATCGCTGGACAGTGTGGACTCGGTGGGACAAAGGGCCTGTTTCCGCGCTGTATCTCCAAACTAAACTAAAAAGGCTTTACGTTGAAGGGTCGCCCTGTCCTTCCCTCTATGAGTCTCCCTCTTACACCCCTTTCTCTCTATCCCCCATCCCTCTCTCCTCCCTTCTCTATCTCCCCCCCCCACCCACCACCCCGTTCTCTCTCTCTCTCTTTCTCTCTGGCTCTCCCTCTTATACAGGTACATGGATGGGACATGGAGGGATATGGGCCAAACGCGGGCAGGTGGGACTAGTGTCGATGGGGCATATTGACCGGAGTGGGCAGGTGGGACTAATGTAGATGGGCATATTGGCTGGAGTGGGCAGGTGGGACTGGTATAGATGGGGCATGTTGGTCGGTATGGGCAGGTGGGACTAGTGTAGATGGGGCATGTTGGTCGGTGTGGGCAGATGGGACAAGTGTAGATGGGGCATGTTGGTCGGTGTGGGCAGGTGGGACTAGTGTAGATGGGGCATGTTGGTCTGTGTGGGCGGGTGGGACTAGTGTAGATGGGGCATGTTGGTCGGTGTGGGCAGGTGGGACTAGTGTAGATGGGGCATGTTGGTCGGTGTGGGCAGGTGGGACTAGTGTAGATGGGACATGTTGGTCGGTATGGGCAGGTGCGACCAGTGTAGATGGGCCATTTTGGCCTGTGTGGGTGGAACTAGTGTAGATGAGGCATGTTGGTCGGTGTGGGGGGAGGGCCTAGTGTAGGAGGGGCATGTTGGTCGGTGTGGGCAGGTGGAACTAGTGTAGATGGTGCATGTTGGTCGGTGTGGACAGGTGGAACTAGTGTAGATATGTCATGTTGGCCTGTGTGGGTGGAACTAGTGTAGATGGGTCATGTTGGCCGGAGTGGGCAGGTGGAACTAGTGTAGATGGATCATGTTGGCCGGTGTGGGCAGGTGGGACTAGTGTAGAAGGGGCATGTTGTCCGGTGTGGCCAGGTGGGACTAGTGTAGGTGGGTCATATTGGCCGGAGTGGGCAAGTGGGACTAGTATAGATGGGGCATGTTGGACGGTGTGGGCAGGTGGGACTAGTGTAGATGGGGCATGTTGGCCAGTGTGGGCAGGTGGGACGAGTGTAGATGGGGCATGTTGGTCGGTGTGGACAGGTGGAACTAGTGTAGATGGGTCATGTTGGCCTGTGTGGGTGGAACTAGTGTAGATGGGTGATGTTGGCCGTAGTGGGCAGGTGGAACAAGTGTAGATGGAGCATGTTGGGGTGTGTGGGCAGGTGGGACTAAAGTAGATGGGGCATGTTGCTCGGTGTGGGCAGGTGGGACTAGTGTAGATGGGGCATGTTTGCCGGAGTGGGCAGGTGGGACAAGTGTAGATGGGTCACGTTGGCCGGAGTGGGCAGATGGGATTAGTATAGATGGGACATGTTGGTCGGTGTGGGCAGGTGGGACTAATGTAGATGGCTCATGTTGGCCGGAGTGGGCAGGTGGGACTACTGTAGATGGGGAATGTTGGCCGGTGTGGGCAGGTGGGACTAGTGTAGATGGGGCATGTTCGTCGGTGTGGGCAGGTGGGACTAGTGTAGATGGGACATGTTGGTCGGTATGGGCAGGTGCGACCAGTGTAGATGGGCCATTTTGGCCTGTGTGGGTGGAACTAGTGTAGATGAGGCATGTTGGTCGGTGTGGGGGGAGGGACTAGTGTAGGAGGGGCATGTTGGTCGGTGTGGGCAGGTGGAACTAGTGTAGATGGTGCATGTTGGTCGGTGTGGACAGGTGGAACTAGTGTAGATATGTCATGTTGGCCTGTGTGGGTGGAACTAGTGTAGATGGGTCATGTTGGCCGGAGTGGGCAGGTGGAACTAGTGTAGATGGATCATGTTGGCCGGTGTGGGCAGGTGGGACTAGTGTAGAAGGGGCATGTTGTCCGGTGTGGCCAGGTGGGACTAGTGTAGGTGGGTCATATTGGCCGGAGTGGGCAAGTGGGACTAGTATAGATGGGGCATGTTGGACGGTGTGGGCAGGTGGGACTAGTGTAGATGGGGCATGTTGGCCAGTGTGGGCAGGTGGGACGAGTGTAGATGGGGCATGTTGGTCGGTGTGGACAGGTGGAACTAGTGTAGATGGGTCATGTTGGCCTGTGTGGGTGGAACTAGTGTAGATGGGTCATGTTGGCCGTAGTGGGCAGGTGGAACAAGTGTAGATGGAGCATGTTGGGGTGTGTGGGCAGGTGGGACTAAAGTAGATGGGGCATGTTGCTCGGTGTGGGCAGGTGGGACTAGTGTAGATGGGGCATGTTTGCCGGAGTGGGCAGGTGGGACAAGTGTAGATGGGTCACGTTGGCCGGAGTGGGCAGATGGGATTAGTATAGATGGGACATGTTGGTCGGTGTGGGCAGGTGGGACCAGTGTAGATGGCTCATGTTGGCCGGAGTGGGCAGGTGGGACTACTATAGATGGGGAATGTTGGCCGGTGTGGTTGGGACTAGTATAGATGGGGCATGTTGGTCGGTGTGGACAGGTGGGACTAGTGTAGATGGGGCATGTTGGTCGGTGTGGACAGGTGGAATTAGTGTAGATGGGTCATTTTGGCCTGTGTGGGTGGAACTGGTGTAGATGGGTCATGTTGGCCGGAGTGGGCAGGTGGAACTAGTGTAGATGGGTCATGTTGGCCGGTGTGGGCAGTGGGACTAGTGTAGATGGTGCATGTTGTCCGGTGTGGCCAGGTGGGATTACTGTAGATGGGGAATGTTGGCCGGTGTGGGTGGGACTAGTGTAGATGGGGCATGTTGGCCGGTGTGGGCAGGCGGGACGAGTGTAGATGGGGCATGTTGGTCGGTGTGGACAGGTGGAACTAGTGTAGATGGGTCATGTTGGCCTGTGTGGGTGGAACTAGTGTAGATGGGTAATGTTTTCCGGTGTGGGCAGGTTCGTCTAGTGTAGATGGGTCATGTTGGGGTGTGTGGGAAGGTGGGACTAGTATAGATGGGGCATGTTGGTCGGTGTGGGCAGGTGGGACTAGTGTAAATGGGTCACGTTGGCTGGAGTGGGCAGGTGGGACTAGTATAGATGGAGCATGTTGGTCGGTGGGGGCAATTAGGACAAGTGTAGATGGGTCATGTTGGCCGGAGTGGGCAGGTGGGACTACTGTAGATGGGGAATATTGGCAGGTGTGGTTGTGACTAGTATAGATGTAGCATGTTGGCCGGTGTGGACAGGTAGGACTAGTGTAGATGGGGCATGTTGGTCAGTGTGGGCGGGTGGTACTAGCGTAGATGTGGCATGTTGGTCTGTGTGGCTAGGTGTGACTAGTGTAGATGGGGCATGTTGGTTGGTGTGGGCAGGTGGAACTAGTCTAGATGGGGCATGTTGGCCGGTGTGGGCAGGTGGGACTAGTGTAGATGGGGCATGTTGGCCTGTGTGGGCAACTTGGGCCAGTAACTAATGGAAATCTTTGTCTCTCTCTCTTTTAGGAACGTATGCTGTGCCAATCTAATGTGTATCTAAAAGCTTTTTGGCCTCTTATGTGTGCAGAAAGACGGCTTAGAATGCACCTAAGATTTGTTATTTGCTGGTGTAAGTCTTTCTGATTTCATAAATGGGTCGACTGGGCTTGTATTCACTGGAATTTAGAAGGATGAGAGGGGATCTTATACAAACATACAAAATTATTAAGGGATTGGACAGGCTACATGCAGGAAAAATGTTCCCAATGTTGAGGGAGTCCTGAACCAGGGGTCATGCACAGTTTAAGAATGTGGTCGGCCATTCAGTGCTGAGATGAGGAGAGTTGTGAATGTGGGGGATTCTCTGCCACAGAAGGCAGTGCTTGCCAATTCACTGGATGTTTTCAAGAGAAAGAGTTAGATTTAGCTCTTTGGGCTAACGGAATCAAGGGATATGGGGAAAAGGCCGGAACGGGGTACTGATTCTGAATGATCAGCCATGATCACAATAAATGGCGGTGCGGGCTCGAAGGGCGAATGGCCGACTCCTGCACCTAATTCCACGTTTCTATGATTCTAAATGTTCAAATGTTCAGATGTTCTAGGAGAAGAATTAGGCCATTCGGCCCATCAAGACAACTCCGCCATTCAATCATGGATGACCTAACTCTCCCTCCTAACCCCATTATCCTGCCTTCTCCCTATAACCCCTGACACCTATACTAATCAAGAATCTATCTATCTCTGCCTTAAGTATATCCACTGACTTGGCCTTCGCCACCGTCTGTGGCAATGAATCCCACAGATTCACTACCCTCTGGCTAAAGAAATTCCTCCTCATCTCCTTCCTAAAAGAACGTCCTTTAATTATGAGGCTGTGCCCTCTGGTACTAGACTCTCCCACTGGTGGAAACAACCTCTCCATATCCATTCTATCCAGGCCTTTCACTATTCTGTACGTTTAAACGAGGTCCCCCCTCGATGTTCTAAACTCCAGTGAATACAGGCCCAGTGCCGACAAACGCTAATCGTCGTTAACCCACTCATTCCTGGAACCTTACTCTCAATTACAAATCAATCTGTTCACCACAATCTTTAGACAAAATGTAGAACATAGGACATAGAACTGTACAGCACAAGAACAGGTCATTCGACCCACGACCCCCCATCTACCTGTGACGCCACTTTCAGGGAACTGCGTACCTGCAGTGCTCGATTCCTTTGGCCCATAACACTCCCAGTCTACCTGTGACACCACTTTCAGGGAACTGCGTACCTGCGCTCCTAGATCCCTCTGCTCCACAACACTCCCAGTCTACCAAGTTCACTGGAGTTTAGAAGGATGAGAGGGGATCTTATAGAAACAT
>NW_027601263.1:656824-664929 GCF_053455715.1 Rhinoraja longicauda
TTGGAAAAAGTCCGGGGCGGGGGGGAGAGCCCATTAGTTAAAGGTCCGCGGGGGGGAGGAGCGCATTAGTTAATAGTCCAGGTGTGAGGGGTTCGCATTTGTTAAAGTTTGTGGGGGAAGCGCATTAGTCAATGGTCGGGTGAGAGCGCATTAGTTAAAGGGTCCGGGGGGGGAGGAAAGCGGATCAGTTAAAGGTCCAGGCGGGGGGAGAGCGCATTAGTTAAAGGTCCGGGGGGGAGCGCATCAGTTAAATGTCCGGGCGGGGGGAGAGCGCATTAGTTAAAGGTCCGGGGGGGGGGGGTGGGGGAGCGCGAGCTCATCTCTTGAAGACGTCACACGCTGAATACCGCTGAATACCGCGGGGGGGGGGGGGGCGGCGCGAGCTCATCTCACAGGGGCATTGTTACGTCACACGCTGAAGACCTTGAATAAATCAGTTAGAAATTTAAAAAAAATACTTCACAAATCTCTATAACTTAAAAAATATACGACCAAATTAAATGAAAATATCATTTTCGACCAGCGTTCAGCGTGGTGAGGGGGGAGGTGAGTGGGGAGGGAGGGGGAGGGGGGAGGGAGAGGGGGGAGGGAGAGGGGGGAGAGGGAGAGGGAAGGAAGGGGGTGGGGAGGGAGGTGTGGAGGTGGGGGAGGGGGGAAGGGAGGGGGGGAGGGAGTGAAAGGGGGAGGGATGGTGGAGGGGGAGGATGGAGGGAGGGGGGAGGGAGGTGTGGAGGGGGAGGGAGGTGTGGAGGGGGGAGGGAGGAGGGGGGAGGGAGGGGGAGGTTAGTGGGGAGGAGGGAGGGGGACGGGAGAGGGGGGAGGGAGAGGGGGAGGGAGAGGGAGGAGGGGAGGGGAGGGGGAGGGGAGGGGGAAGGGGAGGAGGGGAGGGGAGTGGGGGGAGGGAAGGGGGAGGGAGGGAGGAGGGAGGTGTGGAGGGAGGAGGGGAGGGGGAGGGAGGGAGAGGGGAGGGGGAGGGGAGGGGGGAAGGGGAGGAGGGAGGGGAGTGGGGGGGAGGGAAGGGGGAGGGAGGGAGGGGGGAGGTGAGGGAGGAGGTGGGAGGGAGGGGAGGGGGGGAGGGAGGGAGGGGAGGGAGGGGAGGGGGAGGGGGGGAGGGGGAGGGAGAGGGGAGGGAGGGGGGTAGGGTGGAGGGGGAGGGAGGGGGAGGGGAGGGTGGAGGGGAGGGGGGAAGGGGGGAGGGGGGAGGGAGAGGGGAGGGAGGGGGGTAGGGGGGAGGGGGAGGGAGGGGGAGGGAGGGGGAGGGAATGGGGGAAGGTTAGTGGGGAGGGAGGGGGGGACGGGAGAGGGGGGAGGGAGAGGGTGGGAGGAGAGGGAGGGAGGGGGGGAAGGGGGAGGGGGGAGGGGAGGTGGGGAGGGAGGAGGGGAGGGGATGGGGAGGAGGGGGGAGGGAGGGAGGGGGAGGGGAGGAGGGAGGGGAGGGGGAGGAGGTGTGGGGGGGGAGGTGGGGGGGGAGGGAGGGGGAGTGGAGGGAGGGAGGGAGGGAGGGGGAGGGGGAGGTGGAGGGAGGGGGGAGGGAGTTGTGGAGGGGGAGGGAGGTGTGGAGCGGGTAGGGAGGGGAGGGAGGGGGAGGGAGGGGGAGGGAGGGGGTAGGGGGGAGGGGGGGAGGGGGAGGAGGGGGGAGGGGATGGGGAAGGGGGGAGGGAGGGGGTACCTCCCCTTGTCCCAGAACCCCTCTTTCCCCGTTGGGCCCGTCCTCGTAGGGTTTCCATTGTAACCGGGAGGAGGGGAGGGTGGGAAGGGGAGGGAGGGAGGAGGGAGGTGTGGATGGAGGAAGGGAGGGGAGGGAGGGGGGGAGGGGGGGAGGGGTGTGGAGGGAGGAAGGGAGGGGGAGGGAGGGGGAGGGGGGAGGGGGGGAGGGGGAAGGGGGGGAGGGGGGAGGGAGAGGGGAGGGAGTGGGGTAGGGGGGAGGGGAGGGAGGGGGGAGGGAGGGGGGAGGGGAGGGGGGAAGGGGGGAGGGAGGGGGACCTCCCCTTTTCCCAGTACCCTCTTTCCCGTTGGGCCCATCCTCGTAGGGTTTCCATTGTAACGGGAGGGAGGGAGGAGGGAGGTGTGGAGGCAGGAGGGGGAGGGGGAGGGAGGGGGAGGGGATGGGGAGGGGAGGGGGAAGGGGGGAGGGAGAGGGAGGTGAGGGGAGGGGGGGAGGGAGGGGGACCTCCCCTTTTCCCAGTACCCCTCTTGCCCCGTTGGGCCCATCCTCGTAGGGTTTCCATTGTAACCGGGAGGGGGGGAGGGAGGTTGGAAGGAGGGGGGAGGGGGAGAGGGATGGAAGGTTGGAGGGAAGGGGGGAGGGAGTGGGGAGGGAGGGATGGAGGGAAGGAGGGAGGGGGGGAGTTATGGGGGGAGTAGTGAGGGAGGTGGGGAGGGAGGGGGGAGGGAGTTGGGGAGGGAGAGGGGAGGGAGGGAGGGAGGGGTGAGGGGGGTGGGAGGGAGGGAGGGGTGAGGGGGGTGGGAGGGAGGAAAGGGAGGGGGGGAGTGAGGTTGAGCGCATTAGGTAAAGACCCGGGGGGGGGGGAGCGCATTAGTGAAATGTCCTTTCTTTATTTGGAAAAAGTCCGGGCGGGGGGGGAGAGCCCATTAGTTAAAGGTCCGCGGGGGGGAGGAGCGCATTAGTTAATAGTCCTGGTGTGAGGGGTTCGCATTTGTTAAAGTTTGTGGGGGAAGCGCATTAGTCAATGGTCGGGTGAGAGCGCATTAGTTAAAGGTCCGGGGGGGGGGGAAAGCGGATCAGTTAAAGGTCCAGGCGAGGGGAGAGCGCATTAGTTAAAGGTCCGGGGGGAGCGCATCAGTTAAATGTCCGGGCGGGGGGAGAGCGCATTAGTTAAAGGTCCGGGGGGGGGTGGGGGAGCGCGAGCTCATCTCTTGAAGACGTCACACGCTGAATACCGCTGAATTCCGCGGGGGGGGGGGGGCGGAGCAAGCTCATCTCACAGGGGCATTGTGACGTCACACCCTGAAGACCCTTGAATAAATCAGTTAGTAATTTTTAAAAAACTTAAAAATCTCTATAACTTAAAAAATATACGACCAAATTAAATGAAAATATCATTTTCGACCAGCGTTCAGCGTGGTGAGGGGGGAGGTGAGTGGGGAGGGAGGGGGGAGGGGGGGAGGGAGAGGGGGAGGAAGAGGGGGGAGAGGGAGAGGGAGGGAAGGGGTGGGGAGGGAGGTGTGGAGGGAGGGGAGGGGGGAAGGGAGGGGGGAGGGAGTGGAAGGGGGGAAGGATGGTGGAGAGGGAGGATGGAGGGAGGGGGAGGGAGGTGTGGAGGGGGAGGGAGGTGTGGAGGGGGGAGGAGGAGGGGGAGGGAGGGGGAGGTTAGTGGGGAGGGAGGGGGGACGGGAGAGGGGGGGAGGGAGAGGGGGGAGGGAGAGGGAGGGAGGGGGAGGGGGAGGGGGAGGGAGGTGTGGAGGGAGGGGGAGGGGGAAGGGAGGGAGGGGGAGGGAGGGAGGGGGAGGGAGGGAGGGGGGAGGGGGAGGATGGAGGGAGGGGGAGGGGGTGGAGGGGGAGGGAGGTGTGGAGGGGGGAGGGAGGGTGGAGGGAGGGGGGAGGAGGGAGGGAGGGAGGGAGGGAGGGAGGGAGGGAGGAGGGAGGGAGGGAGGGAGGAGGGAGGGGGGAGGGAGGGGGGAGGGGGAGGATGGAGGGAGGGGTGTGGAGGTGAGTGAGGTGTGGAGGGGGGAGGGAGGGGGGAGGGAGGGGGGGATGGGAGGGGAGGTGAGTGGGGAGGGAGGGGGAGGGGGGAGGGAGGGGGGAGGGAGAGGGGGAGGGATAGGGGGGGAGGGAGAGGGAGGGAGAGAGGAGGGGGTGGGATGTGTGGGAGGGAGGGGAGAAAGGAGGGAGGGGGAGGGCGGGGGGAGGGATGGGGAGGGGAGGGGGAAGGGGGGAGGGAGGGGGACCTCCCCTTTTCCCAGTACCACCTCTTTCCCCGTTGGGCCCGTCCTCGTAGGATTTCCATTGTAACGGGAGGAGGGGGAGGGAGGGAAGGGGAGGGAGGAGGAGGGAGGGTGTGACGGAGGAGGGTAGGGGAGGGAGGGAGAGGGGAGGGGGAGGGGAGGGGGAAGGGGAGGAGGGAGGGGAGTGGGGGGAGGGAAGGGGGAAGGGAGGGAGGAGGTAGGTGTGGAGGTGGGAGGGAAGGGGGAGGGAGGGGGGAGGGGAGGGGGGAGGGGAGGGGGGAAGGGGGAGGGGGAGGGAGAGGGGAGGGTGGGGGGTAGGTGGAGGGGGAGGGAGGGGGGAGGGGAGGGTGGAGGGGAGGGGGGAAGGGGAGGGAGGGGGAGGGAGAGGGGAGGGAGGGGTAGGGGGAGGAGGAGGGAGGGGGAGGGAATGGGGGAAGGTTAGTGGGGAGGGAGGGGGGACGGGAGAGGGGGAAGGGAGAGGGGGGAGAGAGGGAGGGAGGAGAGGGAGGGAGGGGGAGGGGGGAGGAGAGGGAGGTGTGGAGGGAGGGGGGAGGGGGGAAGGGAGGGAGGGGGGAGGGAGGGAGGGGGAGGGGGGGAAGGGTGGAGGGGGAGGATGGAGGAGGGGGGGAGGGAGGTGTGGAGGGGAGGGAGGTGTGGAAGGGGGAGGGAGGGGAGAGGGAGGGAGGGCGGGAGGGAGGGGGAGGGAGGATGGAGGGAGGGGGAGGGAGGTGTGGAGGGGGAGGGAGGTGTGGAGGGGGGAGGAGGGGGGAGGGAGGGGGGAGGGAGGGGGAGGTGAGTGGGGAGGGAGGGGGGGAGGGGGGAGGGAGGGGGGAGGGAGAGGGGGAGGGAGAGGGGGGAGGAGAGGGAGGGAGAGAGGAGGGGGAGGGATGTGTGGAGGGAGGGGGAAGGGAGGGAGGGGGAGGGCGGGGGGGAGGGATGGGAGGGGAAGGGGGCAGTGGGGATGGAGGGGGACCTCCCCTTTTCCCAGTACCCCACTTTCCCGTTGGGCCCGTCCTCGTCGGGTTTCCATTGTAACCGGGAGGAGGGGAGGGAGGGATGTGGGAGGGAGGGAGGAGGGAGGTGTGGAGGGAGGAGGGGAGGGGGAGGGAGGGAGAGGGGAGGGGAGGGGGAGGGGAGGGGGAAGGGGGGAGGGAGGGGGAGTGGGGGGAGGGAAGGGGAGGGAGGGAGGAGGGAGGTGTGGAGGTGGGAGGGAAGGGGGAGGGAGGGGTGGAGGGGAGGGGGGAGGGGAGGGGGAAGGGGGGAGGGGGAGGGAGAGGGGAGGGAGGGGGTAGGGGGAGGGGGAGGGATGGGGGAGGGGAGGGGGGAGGGGAGGGGGAAGGGGGAGGGAGGGGGAGGGAGAGGGGAGGGAGGGGGTACGGGGAGGGGGAGGGAGGGGAGGGGATGGGGGAAGGGGGGAGGGAGGGGTACCTCCCCTTTTCCCAGTACCCCCCTTTCCCCATTGGGCCCGTCCTCGTAGGGTTTCCATTGTAACCGGGAGGAGGGGAGGGTGGGAAGGGGGAGGGAGGGAGGAGGGAGGTGTGGATGGAGGAAGGGAGGGGGAGGAGGGGGGAGGGGAGGGGGGGTGTGGAGGGAGGAAGGGAGGGGGAGGGAGGGGGAGGGGGGAGGGGGGAAGGGGGGAGGGGGGAGGGAGAGGGGAGGGAGTGGGGTAGGGGGGAGGGGAAGGAGGGGGAGGGAGGGGGAGGGGGAGGGGGGAAGGGGGGAGGGAGGGGGACCTCCACTTTTCCCAGTACCCCTCTTTCCCCCGTTGGGCCTGTCCTCGTAGGGTTTCCATTGTAACCGGGAGGGAGGGAGGAGGGAGGTGTGGAGGCAGGAGGGGAGGGGGGAGGGAGGGGGGGAGGGGATGGGGAGGTGGAGGGGGGAAGGGGGGGAGGGAGAGGGAGGTGAGGGGGGAAGGGGGAGGGAGTGGGACCTCCCCTTTTCCCAGTACCCCTCTTTCCCCGTTGGGCCCCGTCCTCGTAGGGTTTCCATTGTACCGGGAGGGGGGAGGGAGGTTGGAAGGAGGGGGGAGGGGGAGAGGGATGGAAGGTTGGAGGGAGGGGGAGGGAGTGGGGGAGGGAGGGATGGAGGGAAGGAGGGAGGGGGAGTTAGGGGGGGAGTAGTGAGGGAGGTGGGGAGGGAGGGGGAGGGAGTTGGGGAGGGAGTTGGGGAGGAGAGTGGGAGGAGGGGGAGGAGTGGGAATGGAGGTGGGAAGGAGGGGGGAGGAAGGGGTTGAGGGGGGAAGGGGGACCTCCCCTTTTCCCAGTACCCCTCTTTCCCCCACCACCAAGCCCCCTCCGCAACGACCCCTGTTGTCCCCCTCCCCAGTCCCCATTCTCAGACCCCCCCAT
This sequence comes from Rhinoraja longicauda, assembly GCF_053455715.1. Classification (NCBI taxonomy): domain Eukaryota; kingdom Metazoa; phylum Chordata; class Chondrichthyes; order Rajiformes; family Arhynchobatidae; genus Rhinoraja; species Rhinoraja longicauda. The sequence continues at coordinate 663,079 of NW_027601263.1, forward strand.
TCTCTCTCTCCCCAGACACACTCTAAGTGCTGTTTTCGCAACACTTGCCCCGGTGGCCAACGAGCATAGGGTCCCCATGCTGATCTGTGTATGTTAAGTGACTTGCAATAAAAAAGACTACTTTAAAACAATAAGTGCTTTTTAAGTGCTTTTTTGCAACATTCGCGGGTCCTTAGTGCTTCTCACGGCGATCTGTAAGTGCTTTTCAAATAATAAGTGCTTTTTTGTAACATTCGCGGTTACTTAGTGCTTCTCACGGCGATCTGTAAGTGCTTTTCGCAAAAATGTAGCACCCATCTCACACAAGCATTGTGACGTCACAAGCTGAAGACCTTGAAAAAAAAGGTTAGAAATAAAAAAATGTAAATTTAAAACCTCTGTAAAGAGTAGACACCCAATAGCAGCTGCTTGTCCATTGTGACGTCACACGCTGAATACCGCGGGGGGGAAGGGGGTAGCTCGACCTCATCTCACAGGGGCATTGTGACGTCACACGCTGAAGACTAAATCCGCACCGCAGCGCCCCCCTGAAAAGTGGGGGGGGGGGGGGTCAGCGCTTTAAAACCTCTGTAACTTTAAAAATACGCGACCAAATTAAATGAAAATACCACGGCCGACCGGCGCGAGATTGGCGATTAAGGCGGTGCAAAACCGTCGCGCTACGGTTCACCGTTTTGCCGCAATCGCTGTTAACATATAACATATAACAACTACAGCATGGAAACAGGCCTGTCCGGCCCTACCAGTCCATGCCGACCATTTTCCCTGACCTAGTCTCATCTACCTGCACTCAGACCATAACCCTCTAATCCCCTCTTATCCATATACCTATCCAATTTACTCTTAAATAATAAAATCGAGCCAGCCTCCACCACTTCCACCGGAAGCCCATTCCATACAGCCACAACCCTCTGAGTAAAGAAGTTCCCCTCATGTTACCCCTAAACGTTTGTCCCTCAATTCTGAAGCTATGTCCCCTTGTTGGAATCTTCCCCACTCTCAAAGGGAAAAGCCTACCCACGTCAACTCTGTCCGACCCTCTCAAAATTTTAAAAACCTCTATCAAGTCCCCCCTCAACCTTCTACGCTCCAAAGAATAAAGACCCAACCTGTTCAACCTCTCTCTGTAGCCTAAGTGCTGAAACCCAGGCAACATTCTAGTAAATCTCCTCTGTACCCTCTCCATTTTGTCGACATCCTTCCTATAATTTGGCGACCAGAACTGCACACCATACTCCAGATTCGGCCTCACCAATGCCCTGTACAATTTCAACATTACATCCCAACTTCTATACTCGATGCTCTGATTTATAAAGGCAAGCATACCAAACGCCTTCTTCACCACCCTATCCACATGAGATTCCACCTTCAGGGAACAATGCACAGTTATTCCCAGATCCCTCTGTTCCACTGCATTCCTCAATTCCCTACCATTTACCCTGTACGTCCTATTTTGATTTGTCGTACCAAAATGCAGCACCTCACACTTATCAGCATTAAACTCCATCTGCCATCTTTCAGCCCACCCTTCCAAAAGGCCCAAGTCCTCTCTGTAGACCTTTGAAAATCTACCTCACTATCAACTACTCCACCTATTTTAGTATCATCTGCATATTTACTAATCCAATTTGCCACACCATCATCCAGATCATTAATGTAAATGACAAACAACAGTGGACCCAACACATATCCTTGGGGCACTCCACTAGACACTGGCCTCCAACCTGACATACAATTGTCAACCGTTACCCCTCTGGTATCTCCCATTCAGCCATTGTTGAATCCATCTTGCAACCTCACTATTAATACCCAACGATTTTACCTTCTTAATCAACCTTCCATGTGGAACCT
>NW_027601263.1:665429-672929 GCF_053455715.1 Rhinoraja longicauda
GCGAACGGGCGATCGCTGGTCGGCGCGGACTCGATGGGAAGGGCCTGTTTCCGAGCTGTATCTCTAAACTAAACTCACCGTGGAGAAATGAAAAAATCGAGCTTACATTTACGTGTTCTTTCACCTCTGTCCTGTCGGGTTTTGAAGTCTGAAGTTCAACTGTTCTGTTCTGTCTTGATACATTCACTAAGCAAACTTTGGACTTTAGATTGGAAGTGTTAACTTAGCAACAACAATTAGTGACTGATCAACTTTTCCCGCATTCTCGAGATAAAAATCTTCAATTTCCTGCAGTCCTATTGAAATTTTAACTTCCAAGTCCACGTTCTTCAGTTCTGTCAGCAGATTTAGGCCAGTCGGCCCAAGGTCCACTCCGCCATTCAATCATGGCTGATCTATCTCTTCCTCCCAACCCCATCCTCCTGCCTTCTCCCCATAACCCCTTACACCCGCACTAAACAAGAATCTATCCATCTCTGCCTTAACAAATCATATCATATCATATATATACAGCCGGAAACAGGCCTTTTCGGCCCTCCAAGTCCGTGCCGCCCAGCGATCCCCGTACATTAACACTATCCTACACCCACTTGGGACAATTTTTTTTACATTTACCCAATCAATTAACCTACATACATGTACGTCGTTGGAGTGTGGGAGGAAACCGAAGATCTCGGAGAAAACCCACGCAGGTCACGGGTAGAACGTACAAACTCCTTACAGTGCAGCACCCGTAGTCAGGATCGAACCTGAGTCTCCGGCGCTGCATTCGCTGTAAAGCAGCAACTCTACCGCTGCGCTACCGTGCCGCCCAAATATCCACTGACCTGTCCTCCACAGCCGTCTGTGGCAATGAATTCCACAGCTTCACCACCCTCTGGCTAAAGAAATTCCTCCTCATCTCCTTCCTAAAGGAACGTCCTTTAATTCTGAGGATGTGACCTCTGGTCCTTGACTCTCCCACTAGTGGAAACATCCTCTCCACATCCAATCTATTCAGGCCGTTCACTATTCGGTACATTTCAATGAGGTCCCCGTCATTCTTCTAAACTCCAGCGAGTACAGGCCCAGTGCCGACATACGCTCAACGTACGCTAACCCACTCATTCCTGGGATCATTCTTGTTAGTTTAGAGGTACAGAGCAGAAACAGGCCCGTCGGCAAACTGAGTACACGCCCCGCAGCGATAGCCCGTTCACACACTAGTTTAATTTAGAGATACAGCGCGGAAACAGGTCCTTCAGCCCACCGAGCCCCACCGACCAGCGATCGCCCGTTCACACTCTAGTTTAATTTAGAGATACAGCGCGGAAACATGTCCTTCGGCCCTCCGAGTCCGCGTCGACCAGCGATCGCCCGTTCACACACTAGTTTAATTTAGAGATACAGTGCGGAAACATGTCCTTCGGCCCTCCGAGTTCGCGCCGACCAGCGATCGCCCGTTCACACACTAATTTAGTTTAGAGATACAGCGCAGAAATACAATCCCTTCCCCACCGAGTCCGCCCCCACCAGAGATCACCCGTTCACGCGAGATTGGTGTCGGGCTACAGCGCGCAAACAGGCCCTGCGACGCACTGTGCTGTATCCTTATCGAAATTGATCCCTGGGATGGCAGGACTGTCATATGAGCAAAATTGAATTGAAAAGACTAGGCTTGTATTCACTGGAGTTTGGAAGGGTGAGAGGGGATCTTGTAGAGGCGTATAAAATTATAAAAGAACTGGACAAGCTAGATGCAGGAAAAAATGTTCCCAGTGTTGGTGGAGTCCAGAACCACGGGCCACGCATGCATAGAATAAAGTGGAGGCCATTTAATACTGAGGTGAGAAGGAACTTTTTCACCCAGAGAGTTGTAAATTTGTGGAATTCCCTGCCACAGAAGGCAGTGGAAGCCAAATCACTGGATGGATTTAAGAGAGAGAGGTACTCTGGGGCTAGTAGAATCAAGGCATATGGGGAGAAGTGGGGCACGGGATATTGATTGTGTATGATCAGACACGATCACAATGAATGGCGGTGCTGGCTCGAACGACCGAATGGCCTCCACCTGTACGTATTTCCTATGTTTCTAACATCCTGGTAAATCGTCTCCTCGCCCTTTCCAGCTTGATGACATCTTTCCTACAGCACATTGCCCAGAATTGAACTTAATACTCCAAATGCGGCCTCACCAAGATCTTGTACAACTGCAACGTGACCTCCCAACTTCTATACTCAATACTCTGACTGATGTTCACAAAGTTTACACTGTGTTTATCCTCTCTTTATGTTATGTTGTTGTCGCATTGGCAATTTTGGTGTCTCAAGGTCTTGTGTGTTCGAGGTATTTTAACCTCATGCCCGAAAGAACTCAGAGTTCTAGTTACGTTAGCGCTCTCCTGTGTCTCCTTAGTTTCGTTTAGTTTAGAGATACAGCGCGGAAACAGGCCCTTCGGCCCACCCAGTCCAGCGCCGACCAGCGATCGCCCGTTCAGACACTAGTTTAGTTTAGTGATACAGCGAGGAAACAGGCCCTTCCCCACTTAGTCCGTGCCGATCAGCGATAGACCGTTCACACACTAGTTTAATTTAGAGATACAGCGCAGAAACAGGACCTTCCCCACCAAGTCCGCGCCGACCAGCGATCGTCCACATCTCTGGTCCTCCTCTCACCTGGCTCTCATTCTGAAGAAGGGTCTCGACCCGAAACGTCACCCATTCCTTCTCTCCAGAGATGCTGTCTGACCTGCTGTGTTACTCCAGCATTTTGTGATACCTTTGATTTGTACCAGCATCTGCAGTTATTTTCCTACACGATGAGTTACGCCAGCATTTTGTGTCTATCTCAGGTTCAAAGGAAACGGAAACGCAGGCAGGTGGGACTAGTGTAGATGGGCCATGTTGGCCGGTGTGGCAAGTTAGAAACATAGAAACATAGAAAATAGATGCAGGAGTTGGCCATTCGGCCCTTCGAGCCAGCACCGCCATTCATTGTGATCATAGCTGATCGTCCGCAATCAATAACCCGTGCCTGCCTTCTCCCCAATTACTTTGATTCCACTAGCCCCTAGAGCTCTATCGGACTCTCTCTTAAGGATAGCGGAGTGAGGGGGTATGGGGAGAAGGCAGGAACGGGGTACTGATTGAACGGGGTACTGATTGAGAGTCATCAGCCATGATCGCATTGAATGGCGGTGCTGGCTCGAAGGGCTGAATGGCCTACTCCTGCAACTATTGTCTATTGTCTATTGTCTATTGTCTCTTAAATCCATTCAGTGATTTGGCTTCCTCTGCCCTCTATGGCAGAGAATTCCACAAATTCAGAACTCTCTGGGCGAAAAAGTGTTTTCTCACCTCAGTTTTAAATGGCCTCCCCTTTATTCTAAGACTGTGGCGGCTGGTTCTGGACTCACCCAACACAGGGAACATGTTTCCTGCATCTAGTTTGTCCAGTCCTTTTATAATTTTATATGTTTCTATAGGATCCCCTCTCATCCTTCTAAACTCCAGTGGATATAAGCCTAGTCTTTCCAATCTTTCCTCATATGTCAGTCTCGCCATCCCAGGGACCACTCTCGTGAACCTACGCAGGGAATGGAGGAATATGGATTATGTACGGGCTGAGAAGATCAGTTTAACTTGGTATCATGTTCAGCACAAACAATGGGGCTGAAGGGCCAGTTCCTATCCTGTACTGTTTTATGTCTATGTCGATGAATAAGTATCAAGAACGATGAATGCTGATGAGTGAAATTTCTAGGTGCAGCAATCAGCGAAAATGTACACCTCCCTTAAAGTACACCTCCCTTAATGTACACCTCCCTTAAATCTATTATTCAACATCACGCTCTGATAAGAGATAAGCTGCTGTAAAAGCAATGTGATGTTTGTTTAAAAGTCAAACAAGCCAAATCACACCTACTCCAAGCACTATTGTAAAACAATAAGGACAACATGCATTTACTCGGTCAAAATGCAGCACTATATGAGTCACAATAAATAATTTAAAATATCCAATATGTAACAACACACATATAAAGATGAGAGGTGATTAGAAAGAATTGAAAAGCATTCAATACCTTAAACATTCAAAAGTCAAATGAGGTGTTTTTGAAAAAGGGATAGGATCCATCGTCTGAAGTCATTAATGTGTAGGAAGGAACTGCAGATGCTGGTTTACACCGAAGATGGACACAAAATGCTGGAGTAACTCAGGAAGACTCAAGGAAGTCTGAGGTAGGGTCTCAACCTAAAACATCACCTATTCCTTCTTTCCAGAGATGCTGCCTTTCCCGCTGAGTTACTCCAGCATTTTGTGCCTCGTCATTACTTTTGGACTGCTATAATTTGCAGGATGGCCATAATGACGAGGCCCCGTGTTATTGAAACGATGTGGTCAAGCTGGACAAAATGGGTCAGAGAAGATTTACAAGGACGTTCTCAGTACTCGAAGGTAATCTACCGGGAGAGGTTGGTGCAGGCTGGGACTCTATTCCTTGGAGCGCAGAAGGATGAGGGGTGATCTTATAGAGGTGTACAAAATCATGAGGGAATCGATCGGGTAGACGCACAGAATCCCTTGCCCAGAGTAGGGGAATCAAGGACAGAGGACATGGGTTTAAGGGTTTGCATTTTAAGATAAATTTCTACTCACCTGATGATTGCTTGGTTTTGCCAAGAATAAGTAGAACTGTGGGGAGAATGGATGGAAGAAAGGTGATTATATATTAGAATTACAGAGGGATCCAGGAGCACAAGTACATAGTTCCCTGAAAGTGGCGCCACAGGTAATAGAAACATAGAAACATGGAAAATAGGTGCAGGAGTAGGCCATTCGGCCCTTCGAGCCAGTACCGCAATTCGTTGTGATCATGGCTGATCGTCCCCAATAAATAACCAGTGCCTGCCTTCCACAAATTCACAACTCTGGGTGAAAAAGTTTCTTCTCACCTCAATTTTAAATGGCCTCCCCTTTATTCCAAGACATTGGGAATATTTTTCCTGCATCTAGCTTGTCCAGTACTTTTATAATTTTACTGGACCAAGTGGACGCGTTGGGCCCATTCCTCGTAGAGGGGGGGGCAGGGAAGGGGAGAGGGTATGATTGAGTGAGGCCTGGACCTAAAGCCTCTCTTGTATTGTAGCACCCTCAACCCCCACTCAATCCCCCCTTACCCCCTCCTCCCTCTACTAACTCACTGAATCCCTCCTAGCCACCCCACTTGCCCCTCCCCTGCCCCCAACCGGGAACGCGGGGGGATGGAGTGGCTGAGTGTAGACCAATGCAGTAGAGGTTTGGGGGAGTTTCAAAGAGGGTTCAGGGGGGATGAATTGGGTGAATGGAGGGTGGAAGAGTGGGGGGATAATGGGGCTGGGGACAGAGTGGGTGAGAAGAGGATAAGGGGTGGGTTGTGGGGGGATGATAAGGAGTTGAGGGGGTGTGGATGGAGTGGGTGAGCGGGGCTCTTAAAAAAAACCTGAAAATAATTTAAGTTAATGCAGCACAGGTTTGTTTGTTTTTTAAGGGGGATTAAGGGAGGAATGGAGTGCGTGAGTGGGGCTCTGAAGAAAAATCCTAAACACAATTTCAGTTAATGCGGGAAAGGTTTGGGGAGATTTTAAGCGGGGGGGGGGATGAGGGGGGCTTGAGGTGGGAATGGAGTGCGTGTGTGAGGGGTTGGGGTGGCCGAGTAAGGGGAAGGTGTTAGACCAATGCAGTCGAGGTTTGGGGGTGTTTGAAAGGGGGTTCAGGGAGGATGAATTGAGCGAATGGGGGATGGAGGAGAGGGGATAAGGGGGCTGAGGGGAGGATTATGGGGTTGAGGTGGGTTGTGGGGGGGATGATAAGTGGGGTTGAGGGTGTGTGGATGGAGTGGGTGAGTGCGGCTCTTTAAAAAGCCTGAAACTAATTTAAATTAATGCAGCACAGGTTTGGGGGAGTTAAGGGGGATTGAGGGGGAATGGAGTGCGTGAGCGGGGCTCTGAAAAAAATTCTAAACACAATTTCAGTTAATGCAGGAGAGGTTTGGGGGAGTTTTAAGGGGGGCTTGAGGTGGGAATGGAGTGCCTGAGTGAGGGGGGGTTGAGGTGGGAATGGAGTGCGTGAGTGAGGGGGGGTTGAGGTGCGAATGGAGTGGCTGAGTAAGGGGAGGGTTTTAGACCAATGCAGTGGAGGTTTGGGGGAGATTTAAAGGGGGCTCAGCGGGATGAATTGGGTGAATGGAGGGTGGGGGAGGGGGGGATAGGGGGGCTGAGGGGGATGGCGTGGGTGAGGGGAGGATAAGGGGGTTGAGGTGGGTTGTGGATGGAGTGGGGCTCTTACAAAAACCTGAAAACAATTTAAGTTAATGCACCACAGGTTTGGGGGGTTTTAAGGGGGATTGAGGGGGGAATAGAGTGCGTGAGCGGGTTTCTGAAAAAAACCCCAAACACAATTTCAGTTAATGCAGGAAAGGTTTGGGAGAGTTTTAACGGGGGGTTGAGGTGGGAATGGAGGGGGGTTGAGGTGGGAATGGTGTATTGGTGTAGCATCCTCAACCCCCTATTCAATCCCCCTTATCCCCACCCTCCCTATCCCCCACTCTCGCATCTTCCCTGACCGCCACTCTATCATCCCCCACCACCCCCTCACACGTTTTTTCTTTAAAATAAATTGTCTGTTAAAAAAAAAGAATCTCAATGGGGGGGGAGGAGGGGAGGGGTGGGTGAGGAAGGGGGAATGGGGTGGGGGAGGGGAAAGGGGAGAGGGAGCCACTGACACCGTCCTGCCAGCGGCCATCTATTTTCTCCTTCACTGTGGTGCCGTGCTCCTCCAGCGGAGGGGGAGCGCAATTAAAGGCGGTACAGGGAAGGGGAGAGGGTGTGACCGAGGAGTCTTGGACCCAAAGCCTCTCCTGTATTGGTGTAGCACCCTCAACCCCCCTTATCCCCCCTCCCTACCCCCAATTCCCCCCTCTTCCCTGCCCCCCACGTTTCCCCTCTTCACCCACCCCACCCTCTCATCCCCCCATCACTACCCCCTCCTCCTCTCACCCTGCTGTTCCCTTCCCCCCACCCCTCCATTCCACCCCACACTGCCCTCCTCCCAAGTCCCACGTTCCCTCCCACCCCCACTCTCACTCTCCTCCACCCCCCTTTCCCCACTCTCTCATCCCCCCAACCTCTCCTCCCCCAGCCCCACTCTCTCTCTCTCCCCACCCCCTCTCACCTATCTGCTCCTCCCAACTGCCCCTCCCCCACTCCCCCCTCTTCCCTGATCCACACTGCTCCCTTCCTCCACACCACCACTTTGATCCCCCCACCACCACCCCCTCCCCTGCTGTCCTCTTCCCCCACCCGCACTCTGCCCTCCTCCCCAGTCCCACCCTCCCTCTCACCCCAACTCGAACTCTCCCCCACCCCCACACTCTCCACCACCCCCGTTTCCCCCACACTCCCCTCCCCTACCCCACATTCTCTCCTCCCCAGCCCCACTCTACCCCACCCCCACTCTCCTCCATCCCTCCTCACACACCCCCG
>NW_027601263.1:677929-682929 GCF_053455715.1 Rhinoraja longicauda
GCCGATCAGCGATAGACCGTTCACACACTAGTTTAATTTAGAGATACAGCGCAGAAACAGGACCTTCCCCACCAAGTCCGCGCCGACCAGCGATCGTCCACATCTCTGGTCCTCCTCTCACCTGGCTCTCATTCTGAAGAAGGGTCTCGACCCGAAACGTCACCCATTCCTTCTCTCCAGAGATGCTGTCTGACCTGCTGTGTTACTCCAGCATTTTGTGATACCTTTGATTTGTACCAGCATCTGCAGTTATTTTCCTACACGATGAGTTACGCCAGCATTTTGTGTCTATCTCAGGTTCAAAGGAAACGGAAACGCAGGCAGGTGGGACTAGTGTAGATGGGCCATGTTGGCCGGTGTGGCAAGTTAGAAACATAGAAACATAGAAAATAGATGCAGGAGTTGGCCATTCGGCCCTTCGAGCCAGCACCGCCATTCATTGTGATCATAGCTGATCGTCCGCAATCAATAACCCGTGCCTGCCTTCTCCCCAATTACTTTGATTCCACTAGCCCCTAGAGCTCTATCGGACTCTCTCTTAAGGATAGCGGAGTGAGGGGGTATGGGGAGAAGGCAGGAACGGGGTACTGATTGAGAGTGATCAGCCATGATCGCATTGAATGGCGGTGCTGGCTCGAAGGGCTGAATGGCCTACTCCTGCACCTATTGTCTATTGTCTATTGTCTATTGTCTCTTAAATCCATTCAGTGATTTGGCTTCCTCTGCCCTCTATGGCAGAGAATTCCACAAATTCAGAACTCTCTGGGCGAAAAAGTGTTTTCTCACCTCAGTTTTAAATGGCCTCCCCTTTATTCTAAGACTGTGGCGGCTGGTTCTGGACTCACCCAACACAGGGAACATGTTTCCTGCATCTAGTTTGTCCAGTCCTTTTATAATTTTATATGTTTCTATAGGATCCCCTCTCATCCTTCTAAACTCCAGTGGATATAAGCCTAGTCTTTCCAATCTTTCCTCATATGTCAGTCTCGCCATCCCAGGGACCACTCTCGTGAACCTACGCAGGGAATGGAGGAATATGGATTATGTACGGGCTGAGAAGATCAGTTTAACTTGGTATCATGTTCAGCACAAACAATGGGGCTGAAGGGCCAGTTCCTATCCTGTACTGTTTTATGTCTATGTCGATGAATAAGTATCAAGAACGATGAATGCTGATGAGTGAAATTTCTAGGTGCAGCAATCAGCGAAAATGTACACCTCCCTTAAAGTACACCTCCCTTAATGTACACCTCCCTTAAATCTATTATTCAACATCACGCTCTGATAAGAGATAAGCTGCTGTAAAAGCAATGTGATGTTTGTTTAAAAGTCAAACAAGCCAAATCACACCTACTCCAAGCACTATTGTAAAACAATAAGGACAACATGCATTTACTCGGTCAAAATGCAGCACTATATGAGTCACAATAAATAATTTAAAATATCCAATATGTAACAACACACATATAAAGATGAGAGGTGATTAGAAAGAATTGAAAAGCATTCAATACCTTAAACATTCAAAAGTCAAATGAGGTGTCTTTGAAAAAGGGATAGGATCCATCGTCTGAAGTCATTAATGTGTAGGAAGGAACTGCAGATGCTGGTTTACACCGAAGATGGACACAAAATGCTGGAGTAACTCAGGAAGACTCAAGGAAGTCTGAGGTAGGGTCTCAACCTAAAACATCACCTATTCCTTCTTTCCAGAGATGCTGCCTTTCCCGCTGAGTTACTCCAGCATTTTGTGCCTCGTCATTACTTTTGGACTGCTATAATTTGCAGGATGGCCATAATGACGAGGCCCCGTGTTATTGGAACGATGTGGTCAAGCTGGACAAAATGGGTCAGAGAAGATTTACAAGGACGTTCTCAGTACTCGAAGGTAATCTACCGGGAGAGGTTGGTGCAGGCTGGGACTCTATTCCTTGGAGCGCAGAAGGATGAGGGGTGATCTTATAGAGGTGTACAAAATCATGAGGGAATCGATCGGGTAGACGCACAGAATCCCTTGCCCAGAGTAGGGGAATCAAGGACAGAGGACATGGGTTTAAGGGTTTGCATTTTAAGATAAATTTCTACTCACCTGATGATTGCTTGGTTTTGCCAAGAATAAGTAGAACTGTGGGGAGAATGGATGGAAGAAAGGTGATTATATATTAGAATTACAGAGGGATCCAGGAGCACAAGTACATAGTTCCCTGAAAGTGGCGCCACAGGTAATAGAAACATAGAAACATGGAAAATAGGTGCAGGAGTAGGCCATTCGGCCCTTCGAGCCAGTACCGCAATTCGTTGTGATCATGGCTGATCGTCCCCAATAAATAACCAGTGCCTGCCTTCCACAAATTCACAACTCTGGGTGAAAAAGTTTCTTCTCACCTCAATTTTAAATGGCCTCCCCTTTATTCCAAGACATTGGGAATATTTTTCCTGCATCTAGCTTGTCCAGTACTTTTATAATTTTACTGGACCAAGTGGACGCGTTGGGCCCATTCCTCGTAGAGGGGGGGGCAGGGAAGGGGAGAGGGTATGATTGAGTGAGGCCTGGACCTAAAGCCTCTCTTGTATTGTAGCACCCTCAACCCCCACTCAATCCCCCCTTACCCCCTCCTCCCTCTACTAACTCACTGAATCCCTCCTAGCCACCCCACTTGCCCCTCCCCTGCCCCCAACCGGGAACGCGGGGGGATGGAGTGGCTGAGTGTAGACCAATGCAGTAGAGGTTTGGGGGAGTTTCAAAGAGGGTTCAGGGGGGATGAATTGGGTGAATGGAGGGTGGAAGAGTGGGGGGATAATGGGGCTGGGGACAGAGTGGGTGAGAAGAGGATAAGGGGTGGGTTGTGGGGGGATGATAAGGAGTTGAGGGGGTGTGGATGGAGTGGGTGAGCGGGGCTCTTAAAAAAAACCTGAAAATAATTTAAGTTAATGCAGCACAGGTTTGTTTGTTTTTTAAGGGGGATTAAGGGAGGAATGGAGTGCGTGAGTGGGGCTCTGAAGAAAAATCCTAAACACAATTTCAGTTAATGCGGGAAAGGTTTGGGGAGATTTTAAGCGGGGGGGGGGATGAGGGGGGCTTGAGGTGGGAATGGAGTGCGTGTGTGAGGGGTTGGGGTGGCCGAGTAAGGGGAAGGTGTTAGACCAATGCAGTCGAGGTTTGGGGGTGTTTGAAAGGGGGTTCAGGGAGGATGAATTGAGCGAATGGGGGATGGAGGAGAGGGGATAAGGGGGCTGAGGGGAGGATTATGGGGTTGAGGTGGGTTGTGGGGGGGATGATAAGTGGGGTTGAGGGTGTGTGGATGGAGTGGGTGAGTGCGGCTCTTTAAAAAGCCTGAAACTAATTTAAATTAATGCAGCACAGGTTTGGGGGAGTTAATGGGGATTGAGGGGGAATGGAGTGCGTGAGCGGGGCTCTGAAAAAAATTCTAAACACAATTTCAGTTAATGCAGGAGAGGTTTGGGGGAGTTTTAAGGGGGGCTTGAGGTGGGAATGGAGTGCCTGAGTGAGGGGGGGTTGAGGTGGGAATGGAGTGCGTGAGTGAGGGGGGGTTGAGGTGCGAATGGAGTGGCTGAGTAAGGGGAGGGTTTTAGACCAATGCAGTGGAGGTTTGGGGGAGATTTAAAGGGGGCTCAGCGGGATGAATTGGGTGAATGGAGGGTGGGGGAGGGGGGGATAGGGGGGCTGAGGGGGATGGCGTGGGTGAGGGGAGGATAAGGGGGTTGAGGTGGGTTGTGGATGGAGTGGGGCTCTTACAAAAACCTGAAAACAATTTAAGTTAATGCACCACAGGTTTGGGGGGTTTTAAGGGGGATTGAAGGGGGAATAGAGTGCGTGAGCGGGTTTCTGAAAAAAAACCCAAACACAATTTCAGTTAATGCAGGAAAGGTTTGGGAGAGTTTTAACGGGGGGTTGAGGTGGGAATGGAGGGGGGTTGAGGTGGGAATGGTGTATTGGTGTAGCATCCTCAACCCCCTATTCAATCCCCCTTATCCCCACCCTCCCTATCCCCCACTCTCGCATCTTCCCTGACCGCCACTCTATCATCCCCCACCACCCCCTCACACGTTTTTTCTTTAAAATAAATTGTCTGTTAAAAAAAAAGAATCTCAATGGGGGGGGAGGAGGGGAGGGGTGGGTGAGGAAGGGGGAATGGGGTGGGGAGGGGAAAGGGGAGAGGGAGCCACTGACACCGTCCTGCCAGCGGCCATCTATTTTCTCCTTCACTGTGGTGCCGTGCTCCTCCAGCGGAGGGGGAGCGCAATTAAAGGCGGTACAGGGAAGGGGAGAGGGTGTGACCGAGGAGTCTTGGACCCAAAGCCTCTCCTGTATTGGTGTAGCACCCTCAACCCCCCTTATCCCCCCTCCCTACCCCCAATTCCCCCCTCTTCCCTGCCCCCCACGTTTCCCCTCTTCACCCACCCCACCCTCTCATCCCCCCATCACTACCCCCTCCTCCTCTCACCCTGCTGTTCCCTTCCCCCCACCCCTCCATTCCACCCCACACTGCCCTCCTCCCAAGTCCCACGTTCCCTCCCACCCCCACTCTCACTCTCCTCCACCCCCCTTTCCCCACTCTCTCATCCCCCCAACCTCTCCTCCCCCAGCCCCACTCTCTCTCTCTCCCCACCCCCTCTCACCTATCTGCTCCTCCCAACTGCCCCTCCCCCACTCCCCCCTCTTCCCTGATCCACACTGCTCCCTTCCTCCACACCACCACTTTGATCCCCCCACCACCACCCCCTCCCCTGCTGTCCTCTTCCCCCACCCGCACTCTGCCCTCCTCCCCAGTCCCACCCTCCCTCTCACCCCAACTCGAACTCTCCCCCACCCCCACACTCTCCACCACCCCCGTTTCCCCCACACTCCCCTCCCCTACCCCACATTCTCTCCTCCCCAGCCCCACTCTACCCCACCCCCACTCTCCTCCATCCCTCCTCACACACCCCCGCCTCGATTCCCTCCTCCCCCCACCCTCACGCCCTCCTACCTTCACCCTCCC
>NW_027601263.1:687929-690867 GCF_053455715.1 Rhinoraja longicauda
GCGTGTGACGTCAAAATGCCCATGCACCCCCCTTCTTCTGATTTATTGAAGGCTTTCAGCGTGGCGCTGCTGTGCGTCTGTGCTGCTCTCTCCCCTTGCTTCTCTCCTCTCTCCCACACCCGGGAGATCCTCTCCCCGCTATCCCCCCCCCCCCCGGACCTTTCATTGCTCTCCCCCCCCCACCGGACCTTTCACTGATGCGCTCCCCCGCCCCCTCCCCCCCCCCCCACCCCCGGACCTTTCACTAATGCGCTCCCCCCTCCCCCGGACCTTTCACTGATGCGCTCCCCCCGGACCTTTCACTGATGCGCTCCCCCAACCCCCCCCCACCCCCGGACCTTTCACTAATGCGCTCCCCCCCCGGACCTTTCACTGATGCGCTCCCCCGCCCTCCCCGCCCTCCCCACCCCCGGACCTTTCACTAATGCGCTCCCCCCTCCCCCCCCCCGACCTTTCAATGGTGCGCTCCCCCTCCCCCCCGGACCTGTTGGTGCTGGGGGCAGGAGAGTGTAGGGAAAGGGGTGTGCTGGGGAAAGGGGGGAGGGGGAGAGTAAGAGTGTGTATGGGGGAGAGAGAATGGTGGCGGGGTCTGAGAATGGGGACTGGGGAGGGGGACAACAGGTGTCGTCCGGAGGGGGCTTGGTGGTGGGGGAGATAGTGTACTGGGAAAAGGGGAGGTCGTGGGGAAAGGGGGGGTGTGGGGAGAGTAAGATTGGGGTTGGGGAGGAGAGAATGGGGGGTGTGGGAATGGGCCCAACGGGCCTTCTTCGCTAGTATACTATTAAAACTCAGATCTTGTGTATATATTTGTTTTGTGTATGACCTGAATATTTCGTATGTATGTAATTAACAGCGATTGCGGCAAAACGGTGAACCGCAGCGCGACGGTTTTTGCACCGCCTTAATCGCCAATCTCGCGCTCGGTCGGCCGTGATATTTTCATTTAATTTGGTCGCGTATGTTTTAAGTTACAGAGGTTTTAAAGCGCTGCCCCCCCCCCCATTTTTCAGGGGGGCGCTGCGGTGCGGATTTAGTCTTCAGCGTGTGACGTCACAATGCCCCTGTGAGATGAGCTCGAGCTGCCCCCCTTCCCCCCCCCCCCCCCCCGCGTATTCAGCGTGTGACGTCACAATGGACAAGCAGCTGCTATTGGGTGTCTACTCTTTACAGAGGTTTTAAATATACATTTTTTTATTTCTAACCTTTTTTTTCCAAGGTCTTCAGCTTGTGACGTCACAATGCTTGTGTGAGATGGGTGCTACATTTTTGCGAAAAGCACTTACAGATCGCCGTGAGAAGCACTAAGGACCCGCGAATGTTGCAAAAAAGCACTTAAAAAATCACTTAACATACACAGATCTGCATGGGGACCCTATGCTCGTTGGCCACCGGGGCAAGTGTTGCGATAACAGCACTTAGAGTGTGTCTGGGGAGAGAGAGAATGGGGGGGTCTGAGAATGGGAACTGGGGAGGGGGACAACAGGGGGCTTGCGGAGGGGGCTTGGTGGTGGGGGAAAGAGGGGTACTGGGAAAAGGGGAGCTCCCCCTTCCCCCTCAACCCCTTCCTCCCCTCTCCTTCCCACCTCCATCCCCACTCCCTCCCCCCTCCTCCCACTCCCTCCCCAACTCCCTCCCCAAATCCCTCCCCCCTCCCTCCCCACCTCCCTCACCACTCCCCCCCTAACTCCCCCCCTCCCTCCTTCCCTCTATCCCTCCCTCCCCCACTCCCTCCCCTCCCTCCAACCTTCCATCCCTCTCCCCCTCCCCCCTCCTTCCAACCTCCCTCCCCCCCTCCCCGTTACAATGGAAACCCTACGAGGACGGGCCCAACGGGGAAAGAGGGGTACTGGGAAAAGGGGAGGTCCCCCTCCCTCCCCCCTTCCCCCTCCCCTCCCCCCTCCCTCCCCCTCCCCCCTACCCCTCTCCCTCCCCCTTCCCCCTCCCCCTCCCCTCCCCCTCCATCCCCCCCCTCCTGCCTCCACACCTCCCTTCTCCCCCCCTTCCCCCCTCCCCTCCCCCCTCCCTCCCCCTCCCTCCCCTCCCCCCTACCCCACTCCCTCACCTCTCCCTCCCCCTCCCCCACTTCCCCCCTCCCCCCTCCCCTCCCCCCTCCCCCTCCCCTCCTCCCTCCACACCTCCGCCTTCCCCTCCCCTCCCTCCCCCTCCCTTCCTCCCTCCGCACCTCCCTCCTCCCTCCCTCCCCTTCCCTCCCTCCCCTCCTCCCGGTTACAATGGAAACCCTACGAGGACGGGCCCAACGGGGAAAGAGGGGTACTGGGAAAAGGGGAGGTACCCCTCCCTCTCCACTTCCCCATCCCCTCCCCCTCCCTCCCTCTCCCTCCCCCTCCCCCCTACCCCCCTCCCTCCCCCTCCCTCCCCCTTCTCCCTTCCCCTCCTCCTCCCCTCCCCCCTCCCTCCCCCTCCCCTCTACCCCTCTCCCTCCCCTCTCCCTCCCCCTTCCCCCTCCCCTCCCCCTCCCCTCCCCCTCCCTCCCAGTTCCACACCTCCCTCCTCCCTCCCTCCCCCTTCCCTCCCCCCACTCCCCTCCCTCCCCCCCTTCCCCTCCCCTCCCCTCCCCTCTCCCTCCCTCCCCCTCCCCTCCTCCCTCCACACCTCCCTCCTCCCTCCCTCCCCCTTCCCTCCCTCCCCTCCTCCCGGTTACAATGGAAACCCTACGAGGACGGGCCCAACGGGGAAAGAGGGATACCGGGAAAAGGGGAGGTCCCCCTCCCTCCCCCCTCCCCCCTCCCCTCCCCATCCCTCCCCCCGCCCTCCCCTCCCTCCCTTCCCCCTCCCTCCACACATCCCTCCCCTTCCTCTCTCCCTCCCTCTCCTCCCCCCTCTCCCTCCCCCCTCTCCCTCCCCCCTCCCTCCCCCCTCCCCCCTCCCTCCCCACTCACCTCCCCCTCCCTCCCCCCTCCCTCCCCCCTCCACACCT
>NW_027601263.1:691367-703056 GCF_053455715.1 Rhinoraja longicauda
GCAGGAATGTCTTGTACCTCTTCATCTTCTAGATCAGCTTAGAACGAGGGACCTATTCCATCGGTTGGCGCTGCGATGGCAGCCTCGCCAACAGTCTGTCTGTTTTTTCATATTTTTTGTTATTTTTTGTGTTTTAAAAGTCTGTGTTAATGTTCTCTGGTTTGTTTTATGTGCGGGGGGGGGGGGGGGGGAGGGGGTTCAGGGGAAACTTTTTTTTCAGTCTCTTACCTTGCCGGAGATGCGATTGTTTTCTGGATCGTATCTCCAGTCGCTCTGCGGCCTAACATCGTGGAGCTGGCGGCCTTGCAGGCGGACTGACTTTGAGCCCCATCGCGGGGCCGTGGACTTACCATCAGAGCCTGCGATCCCTTGCCTGGGATCGATGCTCCAACTGTGGCCTGCGGATTTCAACATCAAAGAGTTTGCAGTCTCGGGTAGAGACCGATGTCGGGCAGCTCCAAAGTTGCAAGTGGTTCGACCATCCCCAACCTGGGGTCTGGGGGAGTTGAGATTCCCCCCCGATGCTGGAGCTTGATCACCCCAACACAGAGGGCATGACTACCGGCTATGGGAGCCAAGCTCGCCCCGTCAACAGAAGGCTCAAGGCCCCCGACCGCAGGAGAACAAAGGGAAGAGATTGAACTTTGTTTTCACCTTCCATCACAGTGAGAAATGTGGGGGAGTCACTGTGGTGGATGTTCATGTTAAAATGTATTTTGTGTGTTCTGATGCTTTGTATTGGTATGACTATATGGCAAAACAAATTCCTCGTATGTTGCAAAACATACTTGGCTAATAAAGTATGACTAAGATTATGATTATTCAAAGGCCTAACTAAAGTCCATGTATACAACTTTATCAATTTCTATTGTTATCTCTTCAAAAACCCAATCTTTATTAAGACATGACTTGCCGATTAGCCCATTCTCTTCCAAATGGGAGTATATTCTATCTCTAAGAATTCTCTCCAATAGTTTCCTTATTACTGACATGTGGCTCACTGACCTTCAGTTCCCTGGATTCTCTCCCCGTCTTAAATGAAGGAACAACTTTGGCCGTTCTCCAGTCATGTAGGACCTTATCTGTGGCTGGAGAAGAGACACAGATCCTCAGTAAGGTTCTCACAACCTCCTCTCCTGCCTTCCTCAATAATCTGGAACAGATTCCATCAGGCCCTGGGGAGCATCAGCAGCACCTCCTTCTTGATCACAAACTGCACCAGCATATTTGTATTCTCCACGCTGATCTTGCTGTCTTCCATGACCTTCTCCTCAGTAAATACAGATGCACATGTAGTGGCTCACCTTCATCCTCTGACTCCAAGCATTGATTCCCCTCTACATCCTTGAGTGGTCCTGCATTTTCTTGGGGTCACCCTCTTGTTTTGAACATATGGATAAAAAGTCTTGATACTTTATGGCCCCTTTTGGCCCTTCTAATCACCTTCTTGAGCTCTTTCCTACTCACTTTATATTTTTCACAAGCCCTGTCTGATGCCACTTTCATACCTGACATACGCTTCCTTTTTCTTTCTGACCAAGTTTCAATACTTTTTTGCATACCTTTCATTCATTTGTTCTATATAGCTACATCACTGTCTATATCTCTCGTTTCCCTTTCCCCCGACTCTCAGTCTGAAGAAGGGCCTCGACCCGAAAAGTCACCCATTCCTTTTCTCTCTCTGATCCGCAGTTATTCCAGTTTTTGTGCCTATCTTCGGTTTAAACCAACATCTTCAGTTCCTTCCGACACGTTTACTGTCTCCTTGGTCATCCATGCTTCCCAAGCTTGCCATCTTTATCCTTCCACCTTTCAAAACAATCTTAAAACTTAAAGAGTTGCGATAACTAATGTTTAAAGTAAAATAGATCAGGCAGCCTCTGCTAAGATAAAATCAAATTAAAGTTCCTTTTAACTTTTTTCAGTATAAGCAAAAAGGGCAGTGTGGGGTAGATGCAAATCAAATGGACTGCTCCGTTTTGAACTTCCCTTGTCCTGTTTGTTATATCCATCCAGATAAAAACATTGCATTCTATCATATATCAGATCTGTGCCACACAGGTCGTGGAAAGACTGGAGGGATCGGTCACTCTCTATAGATTACAAAAAAAACTGCAGATGAAAAAACCCCACAAAATGCTGGAGTAACTCAGTGGGTCAGGCAGCATCTCCGGAGAACATGGATCATATTTCTCTACATTTCTCCTGCCTCCAACAGTCTCTTGTCTGGACCTGTTCATGGAGCTGGTCCAGTCTCTAACATAAATTGAATACCTGAACACTCATGTAAAATAAATGATTTTCAAATAGCAATTGTTTATATATCCAGCCTATTCACTCACACATATATCGAGAATAAAATGGCGGGAATGGTGTAAAAGCACAGTTAGCTAGTGAAATCCTTAATTCCACAAAATAAGGAAATAAGATTAGCAGCAGGGACAATGTTTTGTAATTGATTACTCACACAAGGAAATGAATCCCATAAAATAAACGCAAGAAAACTTGTCTTGACTACAACAGTGACAAGCAAAGAGCACAATTGCAGACACAGAAACTTTAAACCCCGCCTCTCGTCAAGGAATATAAATAATTACCACAGAAAGAAAAATCACCACTAGCAGAACGGGTAGCTGAATCTGCCAACTCGCTGGAAATGAAACTGCTTCCGATTCTTTAACGCTCAAAAGAACATTTCAATGGAGTTGAAGTATATTGAAGAAAGATACAGAATGTGGCTCTTGTGCCTTCTATTATTTGCCATGGTTCAGCGGTCAATAAATCACCCATGTAGCGGTAAGAATGAGTTAGTTCCAGAATTGTGATTGTCAGCTGATGAATATTTTTAATAGTGTGTTTTATATAATGTTGTAGCAATGTTATTTCACAAGAGATAATCAACACCTTTTTGGAGAGTTTAGAGAGTAAGTCATTATGCCCACTTATGGCAATCATTAATTGTATTAATTTGGTCCTTTACTTCAGTGCATCCGATCGGGTGAAGGAATACATTATAGTAACCTGGTATCATTTTTTCCATCAGACCATGTGTTATTTAACTAAAAGCACGTTTTTAATTATGAAACAATAGATTAAATTGTGTCAAAGCTTTGGTTACCCAATGCCCCATCTATTGAAGCGATGTAAACTGCAACTTAGAAACAATGAGCATAGGAACTCCACGAGAATGAAAATGGTGATGAGGAATCAAGGATGTGGGAGCTCTGATCAACCTTCTCACCATTGATCATTCCCACTCGGTGCCTTGCATTCCAAGGAGCCAGTTCAGTGGAGAAAGAGGATAGAAACATAGAAAATAGGTGCAGGAGTAGGCCATTCGGCCCTTTGAGCCTGCACTGCCACTCAATATGATCATGGCTGATCATCCAGCTCAACAACCCGTACCTGCCTTCTCTCCATACCGCCCGATCCCTCCAGCCATAAGGGCCACATCTAACTCCCTCTTAAATATAGCCAATGAACTGGCCTCAACTACCTTCTGTGGCAGAGAATTCCACAGACTCACCACTCTCTGTGTGAAGAAATGTTTTCTCATCTCGGTCCTAAAAGATTTCCCCCTTATCCTTAAGCTGTGACCCCTGGTTCTGGACTTCCCCAACATCGGGAACAATCTTCCCGCATCTAGCTTCTCCAACCCCTTAAGAATTTTATATGTTTCAATAAGATCCCCCCTCAGTCTTCTAAATTCCAGCGAGTATAAGCCTAGTCTATCCAGTCTTTCTTCATATGAAAGTCCTGCCATTCCAGGGATCAATCTGGTGAACCTTCTCTGTACTCCCTCTAAGGCTAGAATGTCTTTCCTCAGATAAGGAGACCAAAACTGTACACAATACTCCAGGTGCGGTCTCACCAAGGCCCTGTACAACTGCAGCAGAACCTCCCTGTTCCTATACTCAAATCCTCTTGCTATGAATGCCCATACCATTAGCTTTCTTCACTGCCTGTTGCACCTGGCAGCACCAGTCAATGACTGGTGCACCATGACACCCAGGTCACGTTGCATCTCCCCTTTTCCTAGTTGGCCACCATTCAGGTAATACTCTGCTTTCCTGTTCTTGCCGCCAAAGTGGATAACCTCACATTTATCCACATTATATTGCATCTACCATGCATTTGCCCACTCACCTAACCTATCCAAGTCACATTGCAGCCTCCTAGCATCATCCTCGCACCTAACACTGCCACCCAGCTTTGTGTCATCTGCAAACTTAGAGATGTTGCATTCAACTCCCTCGTCCAAATCATTAATATATATTGTAAATAACTGGGGTCCCAGCACTGAGCCTTGCGGTACCCCACTAGTCACTGCCTGCCATTCCGAAAAGGACCCGTTTATTCCTACTCTTTGCTTCCTGTCCGCCAACCAATTCTCTATCCACCTCAACACTGAACCCCAAATACCGTGTGCTTTAAGTTTGTACACCAATCTCCTATGTGGGACCTTGTCGAAGGCCTTCTGAAAGTCCAGATATAACTCATCGAATGGTTCTCCCTTATCCACTCTACTAGTTACATCCTTGAAAAATTCTATAAGATTCGTCAGGCATGATTTGCCTTTCATAAATCCATGCTGACTTTGTCCGATGATTTCACCACTTTCCAAATGTGATGCTATCACATCTTTAATAACTGACTCTAGCATTTTTCCCCACTACCGATGTTAGGCTAACTGGTCTATAATTCCCCGTTTTCTCTCTCCCTCCCTTTTTAAAAAGTGGGGTTACATTAGCTACCCTCCAATCCTCAGGAACTACTCCAGAATCTAAAGAGTTTTGAAAAATTATCACTAATGCATCCACTATTTCTGGGGCTACTTCCTTAAGCACTCTGGGATGCAGCCTATCTGGCCCTGGGGATTTATCGGCCTTTAATCCATTTAATTTACCTAACACCACTTCCCGACTAACCTGGATTACCCTCAGTTCCTCCATCTCGTTAGACCCCTGGTCCCCTGCTATTTCCGGCTGATTGTTTATGTCTTCCCTAGTGAAGACAGAACCAAAGTAGTTATTCAATTGGTCTGCCATCTCCTGATGAGTAAATCATGAGGAAATGCACATGTGTGTTTTGCACAATGGTGGCATCATTACTTTCATCTGAGCAAGTGGGAGGTGTTGGATATCATGAGGTCAAGAGAGTGAAGCATGTTTTATTGTCATATGTCCCAGATAGAACAATGAAATTCTTACTTGCTGCAGCAAAACAGAATATATGTAAACATAGTACACTGTAAACAATATAAACGAGAGAAAAAAAGTTCAATGTGTGTATATATACATACTCAAAGGTACACACACATATATCTATCTATCTATCTATCTATCTATCTATCTATCTATCTATCTATCTATCTATCTATCTATCTATCTATCTATCTATCTATCTATCTATCTATCTATCTATCTATCTATCTATCTATCTATCTATCTATCTATCTATCTATCTATCTATCTATCTATCTATCTATCTATCTATCTATCTATCTATCTATCTATCTATCTATCTATCTATCTATCTATCTATCTATCTATCTATCTATCTATCTATCTATCTATCTATCTATCTATCTATCTATCTATCTATCTATCTATCTATCTATCTATCTATCTATCTATCTATCTATCTATCTATCTATCTATCTATCTATCTATCTATCTATCTATCTATCTATCTATCTACTATTAAAACTCACTTCTTGTTTATAAATATGTTTGTATCCTGGGTTTGTGTATGTATCACTGATTGCGGCAAAACTGTAAACCGTTGCGTCACGGTTTTTGCACCGCCTTGATCACCAACCTCCCGTCTGACCGGCCGCGATATTTTCATTTAATTTGGTCATATATTTTTTAAGTTACAGAGGTTTTAAAGCGCTGCCCCCCCTGATTTATCGAAGTTTTGACAGAAGGGGGGCGCTGCGGTGCGGATTAATCTTCATTGTGATGTCACAATGCCCCTGTGCCAAGCAGCTGCTATTGGGTGTCTGCTCTTTACAAATTTACATTTTTTAATTTTTAACCTTTTTTTTCCAAGGTCTTCAGCTTGTGACGTCACAATGCTTGTGCTACATTGTTGCGAAAAGCAAATGGTTGTTTTTTAAAGTTGTGTTTTTAATTGCAAGTCACTTAACATACACAGATCAGCATGGGGCCCCTATGCTCGTGGGCCACCGGGGCAAGTGTTACGAAAAAAGAAAGGGGAGGTCCCCCTTACCCCCTCAACCCCTTCCTCCCCACTCCTTCCCACCTCCATCCCCACTCCCTCCCCCCCTCCTCCCCAACTCCCTCCCCATCCCTCCCCACCTCCCTCACCCCTCGGGGACGGGCCCAACGGGGAAAGAGGGGTACTGGTAAAAGGAGAGGTCCCCCTCCCTCCCCCCTTCCCCCTCCCTCCCCCCTCCCTCCCCCTCCCTCCACCTCCCCCCCTTCCCCTCCCACCCCTTCCCCCCTCCCCTCCCCCCCCTCCATCCCCCTCCCCTCCTCCATCCCTCCCCCCTCCCTCCCCACCTCCCGGTTACAATGGAAACCCTACGAGGACGGGCCCAACGGGGAAAGAGGGGTACTGGGAAAAGGGGAGGTCACCCTCCCTCCTCCCTTCCCCCCTCCCTCCCCTCTCCCTCCACCTCCCCCTCTTCCCCCTCCCCTTCCCCCCTCCCCTCCCCCCTTCCCTCCCCTCCTCCCTCCACACCTCCCTCCTCCCTCCCTCCCCCCTCCCTCCCCGCCTCCCGGTTACAATGGAAACCCTACGAGGACGGGCCCAACGGGGAAAGAGGGGTACTGGGAAAATGGGAGGTCCCCCTCCCTCCCCTTCCCCCCTCCCTCCCCCTCCCTCCACCTCCCCCCCTTCCCCCCTCCCCTCCCCCCCTTCCCTCCCCTCCTCCCTCCAAACCTCCCTCCCTCCCCCCACCCTCCCCGCCTCCCGGTTACAATGGAAACCCTACGACGACGGGCCCAACGGGGAAAGAGGGGTACTGGGAAAACGGGTGGTCCCCCTCCCTCCCCCCTTCCCCCCTCCCTACCCCCTCCCTCCCCTCTCCCTCCCCCTTCCCCCTTCCCCCCTCCCCCCTCCACACCTCCCTCCTCCCTTCCCTCCCCCCCACTCCCCTCCCGGTTACAATGGAAACCTTACGAGGACGGGCACAACGGGGAAAGAGGGGTACTGGGAAAAGGGGAGGTCCCCCTCCCTCCCCCTTCCACCCTCCCTCCCTCCCCCCTTCCCCCACCCCTCCCCCTCTCCCTCCCCCCTCCCTCCACCTCCCCCCTCCCCCTCCCTCCCCCTCCCCTCCTCCCTCCACAACTCCCTCTTCCCTCCCTCCCCCCTCCCTCCCTGCCTCACGGTTACAATGGAAGCCCTACGAGGACGGGCCCAACGTGGAAAGGGGTGTGCTGGGGAAAGGGGTGGGGAGAGTAAGAGTATATCTGGGGGAGAGAGAATGGGGGGGTCTGAGAATGGGGACTGGGGAGGGGGACAACAGGGGGCTTGGTGGTTTGGGAAAGAAGAGTACTGGGAAAAGGGGAGGTACCCCTCCCTCCCCACTCTCCTCCCTCCCTCATCCCTCCCTCCCTCCCGTCCCAGCAGCGCTGACCGCCGGGAGGTGTAGTCGCCGTCGCCTCTCCCGCTGTTTGATTTCATTTATAACAAAGACATTTATTTAAAATGAGGAATGTGATTTTCATTAAGTTTGATTTTATTTATTTAAAAAAAGCTGATGCTCTATAGATAAGTTTATTTCCTTTTCAACAAAGAACGCTGTTTATTTTAAAGTAAAATAGACCCTCCCCCCCACCCCCCTCCCTCCCCTCTCCCTCCCCATCCCCCTCCCCCCCTTCCCCCTCCCCTCCCCCCTCCACTCCACCCTCCCCTCCCCCCCTCCCTCCCACTTCCCTCCCTCCCATCCTCCCGGTTACAATGGAAACCCTACGAGGACGGGCCCAACGGGCACACTTGTGCTAGTCTATATACTATTAAAACTCACTTCTTGTTTATAAATATGTTTGTATCCTGGGTTTGTGTATGTATCACTGATTGCGGCAAAACTGTAAACCGTCGCGTCACGGTTTTTGCACCGCCTTGATCACCAACCTCCCGTCTGACCGGCCGCGATATTTTCATTTAATTTGGTCATATATTTTTTAAGTTACAGAGGTTATAAAGCGCTGCCCCCCCTGATTTATCGAAGTTTTGACAGAAGGGGGGCGCTGCGGTGCGGATTAATCTTCATTGTGATGTCATAATGCCCCTGTGCCAAGCAGCTGCTATTGGGTGTCTGCTCTTTACAAATTTACATTTTTTAATTTTTAACCTTTTTTTTCCAAGGTCTTCAGCTTGTGACGTCACAATGCTTGTGCTACATTGTTGCGAAAAGCAAATGGTTGTTTTTTAAAGTTGGGTTTTTAATTGCAAGTCACTTAACATACACAGATCAGCATGGGGCCCCTATGCTCGTGGGCCACCGGGGCAAGTGTTACGAAAAAAGAAAGGGGAGGTCCCCCTTCCCACCTCAACCCCTTCCTCCCCACTCCTTCCCACCTCCATCCCCACTCCCTCCCCCCCCTCATCCCCAACTCCCTCCCCATCCCTCCCCACCTCCCTCACCCCTCGGGGACGGGCCCAACGTGGAAAGAGGGGTACTGGGAAAAGGAGAGGCCCCCCTCCCTCCCACCTCCCCCCCTTCCCCCCTCCCCCTCCCCCTCCCACCCCTTCCCCCCTCCCCTCCCCCCTCCATCCCCCTCCCCTCCTCCATCCCTCCCCCCTCCCTCCCCACCTCCCGGTTACAATGGAAACCCTACGAGGACAGGCCCAACGGGGAAAGAGGGGTACTGGGAAAAGGGGAGGTCCCCCTCCCTTCCCCTCTCCCTCCACCTCCCCCTCTTCCCCCCTCCCCTTCCCCCCTTCCCTCCCCTCCTCCCTCCACACCTCCCACCTCCCTCCCTCCCCCCTCCCTCCCCGCCTCCCGGTTACAATGGAAACCCTACGAGGACGGGCCCAACGGGGAAAGAGGGGTACTGGGAAAATGGGTGGTCCCCCTCCCTCCCCCCTTCCCCCTCCCTCCCCCTCCCCATAACCCCTCCCTCCACTCTCCCTCCCCACTCCCTCCCCCTCCCCTCCCCCCTCCCTCCTCCCCTCCCCCTCCCTCCTCACTTCCCTCCCCCCCACTCCCCTCCCGGTTACAATGGAAACCCTACGAGGACGGGCCCAACGGGGAAAGAGGGGTACTGGGAAAAGGAGAGGTCCCCCTCCCTCCCCCCTTCCCCCTCCCTCCCCCCTCCCTCCCCCTCCCTCCACCTCCCCCCCTTCCCCCCTCCCCTCCTTCCCCTCCCACCCCTTCCCCCCTCCCCTCCCCCCCTCCATCCCCCTCCCCTCCTCCATCACTCCCCCCTCCCTCCCCACCTCCCGGTTACAATGGAAACCCTACGAGGACGGGCCCAACGGGGAAAGAGGGGTACTGGGAAAAGGGGAGGTCCCCCTCCCTCCTCCCTTCCTCCCCCCTCCCCTTTCCCTCCACCTCCCCCTCTTCCCCCCTCCCCTTCCCCCCTCCCCTTCCCTCCCCTCCTCCCTCCACACCTCCCTCCTCCCTCCCTCCCCCCTCCCTCCCCGCCTCCCGGTTACAATGGAAACCCTACGAGGACGGGCCCAACGGGGAAAGAGGGGTAATGGGAAAACGGGTGGTCCACCTCCCTCTCCCCTTCCCCCCTCCCCTCCCCTCCCCCTCCCCTCCTCCCTCCACAACCCCCTCCTCCCTCCCTCCCCCTTCCCTCCCTCCCCTCCTCCCGGTTACAATGGAAACCCTATGAGGACGGGCCCAACGCGGAAAGAGGGGTACTGGGAAAAGGGGAGGTCCCCCTCCCTCCCCCCTCCCCCTCCCCTTCCCCTCCCTCCCCCCTCCCCCCTACCCCCTCCCTCCCCTCTCCCTCCCCCCTCCCCCCATTCCCCCCTCCCCTCCCCCCCATCCCTCCCCCTCCCCTCCTCCCTCCCTCCCCCTTCCCTAACCCCCACTCCCCTCCCGGTTACAATGGAAACCCTACGAGGACGGGCCCAACGGGCACACTTGTGCTAGTATACTATTAAAACTCACTTCTTGTTTATAAATATGTTTGTATCCTGGGTTTGTGTATGTATCAGTGATTGCGGCAAAACTGTAAACCGTCGCGTCACGGTTTTTGCACCGCCTTGATCACCAACCTCCCGTCTGACCGGCCGCGATATTTTCATTTAATTTGGTCATATATTTTTTAAGTTACAGAGGTTTTAAAGCGCTGCCCCCCCTGATTTATCGAAGTTTTGACAGAAGGGGGGCGCTGCGGTGCGGATTAATCTTCATTGTGATGTCACAATGCCCCTGTGCCAAGCAGCTGCTATTGGGTGTCTGCTCTTTACAAATTTACATTTTTTGATTTTTAACCTTTTTTTTCCAAGGTCTTCAGCTTGTGACGTCACAATGCTTGTGCTACATTGTTGCGAAAAGCAAATGGTTGTTTTTTAAAGTTGGGTTTTTAATTGCAAGTCACTTAACATACACAGATCAGCATGGGGCCCCTATGCTCGTGGGCCACCGGGGCAAGTGTTACGAAAAAAGAAAGGGGAGGTCCCCCTTCCCCCCTCAACCCCTTCCTCCCCACTCCTTCCCACCTCCATCCCCACTCCCTCCCCCCCCTCATCCCCAACTCCCTCCCCATCCCTCCCCACCTCCCTCACCCCTCGGGGACGGGCCCAACGGGGAAAGAGGGGTACTGGGAAAAGGAGAGGCCCCCCTCCCTCCCACCTCCCCCCCTTCCCCCCTCCCCTCCCCCTCCCACCCCTTCCCCCCTCCCCTCCCCCCTCCATCCCCCTCCCCTCCTCCATCCCTCCCCCCTCCCTCCCCACCTCCCGGTTACAATGGAAACCCTACGAGGACAGGCCCAACGGGGAAAGAGGGGTACTGGGAAAAGGGGAGGTCCCCCTCCCTTCCCCTCTCCCTCCACCTCCCCCTCTTCCCCCCTCCCCTTCCCCCCTTCCCTCCCCTCCTCCCTCCACACCTCCCACCTCCCTCCCTCCCCCCTCCCTCCCCGCCTCCCGGTTACAATGGAAACCCTACGAGGACGGGCCCAACGGGGAAAGAGGGGTACTGGGAAAATGGGTGGTCCCCCTCCCTCCCCCCTTCCCCCTCCCTCCCCCTCCCCATAACCCCTCCCTCCACTCTCCCTCCCCACTCCCTCCCCCTCCCCTCCCCCCTCCCTCCTCCCCTCCCCCTCCCTCCTCACTTCCCTCCCCCCCACTCCCCTCCCGGTTACAATGGAAACCCTACGAGGACGGGCCCAACGGGGAAAGAGGGGTACTGGGAAAAGGAGAGGTCCCCCTCCCTCCCCCCTTCCCCCTCCCTCCCCCCTCCCTCCCCCTCCCTCCACCTCCCCCCCTTCCCCCCTCCCCTCCTTCCCCTCCCACCCCTTCCCCCCTCCCCTCCCCCCCTCCATCCCCCTCCCCTCCTCCATCACTCCCCCCTCCCTCCCCACCTCCCGGTTACAATGGAAACCCTACGAGGACGGGCCCAACGGGGAAAGAGGGGTACTGGGAAAAGGGGAGGTCCCCCTCCCTCCTCCCTTCCTCCCCCCTCCCCTTTCCCTCCACCTCCCCCTCTTCCCCCCTCCCCTTCCCCCCTCCCCTTCCCTCCCCTCCTCCCTCCACACCTCCC
>NW_027601263.1:703556-720024 GCF_053455715.1 Rhinoraja longicauda
ACTGCCTCCAGCACTCCATCTTCCAGAGGGAACGCTGCTTCCTTTCTGTTGACCAACATCAACCAGCGTCAAGAAGGGAACTACACTTGTCGCTATGATGTTGAAGAATCTGGCAGGGTTTTTACATCTGCTCATAGTCTGCCAATTACCATCGTGGTCAAAGGTAACAATTTCCTGCTTTTCTCACACTGATTCCAGACGCTATTGCCAGCGATGTAGTTTGGTTCACTTTGCCAGGTTCAGAACTTGCACCATAT
Organism: Rhinoraja longicauda; assembly: GCF_053455715.1. NCBI lineage: Eukaryota > Metazoa > Chordata > Chondrichthyes > Rajiformes > Arhynchobatidae > Rhinoraja > Rhinoraja longicauda. The sequence goes on from NW_027601263.1 coordinate 703,814, forward strand.
TTTCGCCGTGGATGGGGCTGTGACCCGGCGCCGGCAACCGCTCTTCTCTCTCCCTCCTCCGCGCCCCTCGGGTACGAGCAGGGCTCGGCCGCTTGTCTCTTGGGAGCGGGTTTGCTGGCACCTTAGCGGCAGAAGAGCCAGGCCTTTCGTCATGGGAAGCAGCCTGGGCGTGGGCCTGGGCCTGGGCCTGGATGTGACCGTGTAACCGCGAGCCTGAGGTGGGCCAGAAGGAAAGGCGGCAGCGGCAGCAGCGGCGTCGAAGAAGGGCATTGGTGGAGGTTGGGAGCGAGGCTGTCCCCTGTCCTCCTCTTCTCCCCGGCCGGCTCAGCGCCTTCGTTAGGCGACTTTCTGGCCTGGCGACGTTCGGCGACAAGGACTGTCCCGTACGGAACAAGCTAATTTACCCCAAAATACGGGATGTCCCGGCTAATACGGGACCGTTGGCAATAGGCAGTGTGTGAGGCAGGAGGCAGCAAAGGGAAACACTCAGACCCAATATGTAGGAGAGAAAGAAGGGAAAAGAAATAAACTGAGAATAAGAAATGATGGGTCCCTTAAATGTGTATATTTTAATGCTAGGAGCATTGTAAGAAAGGTGGATGAGCTTAGAGCCTGGATTGACATCTGGAAGTATGATGTTGTGGCGATCAGTGAAACATGGTTGCAGGAGGGTTGCGATTGGCAATTAAATATTCCAGGATTTCATTGTTTCAGATGTGATAGAATCGGAGGGGCAAGAGGTGGGGGTGTTGCATTGCTTGTCAGGGAGGATATCACAGCAGTGCTTTGGCAGGACAGACTAGAAGGCTCGATTAAGGAGGCTGTTTGGGTGGAACTCAGAAATGAGAAAGGTTTAGCAACACTTATAGGGGTGTATTATAGACCGCCAAATAGGGAACGAGAATTGGAAGAGCAAATATGTAAGGAGATAGCAGATATTAGTAGTAAGCACAGAGTGGTGATTGTGGGTGATTTCAATTTTCCGTATATAGACTGGGAATCACATTCTGTTAAATGCTGGATGGTTTGGAGTTTGTAAAATGTGTGCAGGATAGTTTTTTGCAGCAATACGTAGAGGTGCCTACCAGAGAAGGGGCAGTGTTGGACCTCCTGTTAGGAAATGAGATGGGTCAGGTGACGGAGGTATGTGTTGAGGAGCACTTTGGGTCTAGTGATCATAATGCCATTAGTTTCAATATCATTATGGAGAAGGTCAAATCTGGACCAAGGGTTGAGATTTTGGATTGGAGAAAGGCTAATTTTGAGGAGATGAGAAAGGATTTAAAAGGAGTGAAATGGAAATTGTTGTTTTATGAAAAGGATATAATAGAGAAATGGAGGATATTTAAAGGTGACATTTTGAGAGTACAGAGTCTTTATGTCCCTGTTCGGTGGAAAGGAAAGAATAATAATTTGAAAGAGCCTTGGTTTTCCAGGGAAATTGGACACTTGGTTCGGAAAAAGAGGGAGATATACAATAAATATAAGCAGCAGGGAGTAAATGAGGTTCTTGAGGAATATAAAGAATGTAAAAGGAATCTTAAAAAGGAAATTAGAAAAGCGAAAAAAAGATATGAGGCTGCTTTGGCAAGTAATGTAAAAGTAAACCCCAAGGGGTTCTACAGATATGTCAATAGCAAAAGGATAGTGAGGGATAAAATTGGTCCATTAGAGAGTCAGAGTGGACAGCTATGTGCTGAGCCGGAAGAAATGGGGGAGATATTAAACAATTTCTTTTCTTCGGTATTTACCGAGGAGAAGGATATTGAATTATGTGAGGTAAGCGAAACAAGTAGAGTAGTGATGGAAATTAGGAGGATTAAAGAAGAGGAGGTACGGACACTTTTGAAGAATATAAAAGTGGATAAGTCTCCAGGTCCTGATAGGATATTCCCTAGGACATTGAGGGTAGTTAGTGCAGAAATAGCAGGGGCTATGACGGAAATATTTCAAACGTCATTAGAAACAGGGATGGTGCCGGAAGATTGGCGCATTGCGCATGTTGTGCCTTTGTTTAAAAAAGGTTCTAAAAGTAAACCTAGCAATTATAGGCCTATTAGTTTGACGTCTGTGGTGGGAAAATTAATGGAAAAGATACTTAGGGACAATATATATAATTATTTGGATAATCAAGGCCTGATTAGAAACAGTCAACATGGATTTGTGCCTGGAAGGTCATGTTTGACTAATCTTCTTGAATTTTTTGAAGAGGTTACCAGGGAAATTGATAAGGGCAAGGCTGTGGATGTTGTCTATATGGACTTCAGTAAGGCATTTGACAAGGTTCCACATGGAAGGTTGATTAAGAAGGTTAAATCGTTGGGTATTAATAGTGAGGTTGCAAGATGGATTCAACAATGGCTGAATGGGAGATACCAGAGGGTAACGGTTGACAATTGTATGTCAGGTTGGAGGCCAGTGTCTAGTGGAGTGCCCCAAGGATCTGTGTTGGGTCCACTGTTGTTTGTCATTTACATTAATGATCTGGATGATGGTGTAGCAAATTGGATTAGTAAATATCATCATATCATATCATATCATATATATACAGCCGGAAACAGGCCTTTTCGGCCCTCCAAGTCCGTGCCGCCCAGCGATCCCCGTACATTAACACTATCCTACACCCACTAGGGACAATTTTTACATTTACCCAGCCAATTAACCTACATACCTGTACGTCTTTGGAGTGCAGATGATACTAAGATAGGTGGAGTAGTTGATAGTGAGGTAGATTTTCAAAGTCTACAGAGAGACTTGGGCCTTTTGGAAGGGTGGGCTGAAAGATGGCAGATGGAGTTTAATGCTGATAAGTGTGAGGTGCTGCATTTTGGTAGGACAAATCAAAATAGGACGTACAGGGTAAATGGTAGGGAATTGAGGAATGCAGTGGAACAGAGGAATCTGGGAATAACTGTGCATTGTTCCCTGAAGGTGGAACCTCATGTGGATAGGGTGGTGAAGAAGGCGTTTGGTATGCTTGCCTTTATAAATCAGAGCATCGAGTATAGAAGTTGGGATGTAATGTTGAAATTGTACAGGGCATTGGTGAGGCCGAATCTGGAGTATGGTGTGCAGTTCTGGTCGCCAAATTATAGGAAGGATGTCGACAAAATGGAGAGGGTACAGAGGAGATTTACTAGAATGTTGCCTGGGTTTCAGCACTTAGGCTACAGAGAGAGGTTGAACAGGTTGGGTCTTTATTCTTTGGAGCGTAGAAGGTTGAGGGGGGACTTGATAGAGGTTTTTAAATTTTGAGAGGGACGGACAGAGTTGACGTGGGTAGGCTTTTCCCTTTGAGAGTGGGGAAGATTCCAACAAGGGGACATAGCTTCAGAATTGAGGGACAAAGGTTTAGGGGTAACTTGAGGGGGAACTTCTTTACTCAGAGGGTTGTGGCTGTATGGAATGGGCTTCCGGTGGAAGTGGTGGAGGCTGTCTCGATTTTATTATTTAAGAGTAAATTGGATAGGTATATGGATAGGAGGGGATTGGAGGGTTATGGTCTGAGTGCAGGTAGATGAGACTAGGTCAGGGAGAATGGTCGGCGTGGACTGGTAGGGCCGGACAGGCCTGTTTCCATGCTGTAGTTGTTATATGTTATATGTTAACCCTTTGTAAAACACCCCTGAGAAATCTTGGACGCGTTGGTGATCATTTTCCAATGTTCTCTCGATTCTGGATCAGTTCAGTTCTGTTTAGTTTTAGAGTAGACATACTGTACAGCAATCGCCTGTTCACACACCAGTGTCGTTTAGAGGTACAGCGTGGAATCACATTCCTGGGATCGTTTATGCAAACCTCCTCCAGAGCCAGCATATCGTTCCTCAGATATGGTGCCCAAAGCTGTTCACAATTTACAAGCACGTTGCCAGGACTTGAGGGGCCTGAGCTATAGGGAGAGGGTTGGGCAGGCTGGGACTCTATTCCTTGGAGTGCAGGAGGATGAGGGGTGATCTTACAGAGGTGTACAAAATCACGAGAGGAATAGATCGGGCAGAGTCTCTTGCCCAGGTTTGTGGAATCGAGGACCATAGGACATATGTTTAAGGTGAGAGAGGGGGGAAACTTCAACCTACAGAAATATATTCGACTGAAGGTAAGCATTACATCGAAAATTCGGGCAGGGGGAGGCCATTTGTCCATTCGAGGCAGCACCGCCATTCATTGTGATCATGGTTGATCATCCACAATCAGTAACCCGTGCCTGCTTTCTCCCCATATCCCTTGATTCCACTATCCTCTAGAGCACTATCTAAATCTCTTTAAAAGTCATCCAGTGAATTGGCCTCTACTGCCTTCTGTGGCAGAGAATTCCATAAATTCACAACTGTCTGGGTGAAAACGTATTTTTGCTCCTCCATTTTAAATGGCCTCCCCATCATTCTTAGACTGTGTGGCCCCTGATTCTGGACTTCCCCAACATTGGGAACATTTTTCCTGCATCTAGCTTGTACAGTCCTTTTATAATTTTATACGGTTCTATAAGATCCCTTCTCATCCTTCTAAACTCCAGTGAATAAAAGTCCAGTCTTTCCAATCTTTCATCATACTTCAGTCCCGCCATCCCGGGGATTAAGCTGGTGAACCTACGCTGCACTGGTTCAATAGCAAGGGCGTCCTTCCTCAAATTTGGAGACTAAAGCTGCACACAATATTCCAGATGTGTTCTCACCAGGGCCCTTTACAACTGCAGAAGGTACATTTCAAGATCAAATTATTGGCGCATGTACCAATTAAGGGACAGCGAAATCTGAGTTACCAAATTTCAGAAGGAAGGAAAATAATGAGAGGAATGCATCGCGTAGACGTACAGAATCTCTTGTCCAGAATAGTGGTATCCTGTAGAATCATCAATAATCCCAGAGCCATGGCATGGGAACTAACTGTGGTTCTTCTCTCAACTTCCTTACAGATCAACTTAAGGGGCCAACGATTCGAGATAACGTCCAGACCAACATTCTCGTTCGGGGCCAGAGGCTTGAGATTACTTGTGAGGCCCCAAGTCTTCCCGGCAGCCGTTTCCACCTCCACAAGAGAGGAGATGATGGTTTCACGTCATCCCAGGTGGCCTCGGCTCGATCCAACTCAGTGACCTTCCAAATTCCCGACATAACCGCCCAGGATGACGGGAACTATTCTTGTGACTACCAAGCTGAGATTGCGGGGAAGTTTTTTAACTCAACTCCAAGTGCCGATCTCAAGGTTGAAGTCATTGGTGAGATATATTGAGCCATTGAGCCAAAGATTAATAGATTATTTTCACCCACATGTTTAGACCGTAATGCTGTGTTTCTGCATTATTCTTAATTTTTAACTGTATGTTTGTGTTGTCATTTGTGAGCGGAGCACCAAGGTCCATTCCTTGTATATGCACATATTTGGCCAATAAACTTATTCATTCATTCATTCATTCAGTTATGGGGAGACTGCATTGTGTACAGTTCTGATATCCTAATTTGAGGAAGGACATCCTTGCTATTGAAGCATAGGTTCACGAGGATATTCATAGATAGATAGAATATAAAATAGGTGCAGGAGGAGGCAATTCGGCCCTTTGAGCAAGCACCGCCATTCATTGTGATCATGGCTGATCATTCTCAATCAGTACCCGGTGCCTGCCTTCTCCCCATATCCCTTGATTCCACTAGTCACTAGAGCTCAATCTAACTCTCTCTTAAATCCATCCAGTGATTTGGCTTCCACTGCGCTCTGTGGCAGAGAATTCCACAAATTCACAACTCTCTGGGTGAAAAAGTTCTTTCTCACCTCAGTTTTAAATTGCCTCCCATTTATTCTCAGACTGTGGCCCCTGGTTCTGGACTCCCCCAACATTGGGAACTTTTTTCCTGCATCTAGCTTGTCCAGTCCTTTTTATAATTTTATATGTTTCTATGAGACCCTCTCATCCTTCTAAACTCCAGTGAATGCAAGCCTGGTCTTTTCAATCTTTCCTCATATGACAGTCCCGCTATTCCAGGGATCAATCTCGTGAACCTACGCTGCACTGCCTCAATTACAAGGATGTCCTTCCTCAAATTTGGAGACCAAAACTGTACACAATACTCCACATGAGGTCTTACCATGGACCTATACAACAGCAGAAGAACCTCTTTAACCCTCTCGTTTTGAATGCCAATCCTCTCGTTATAATCCCTGGGATCCCTGGGATGGTAGGACTGTCATATGAGGAAAGATTACAAAGACTGGGCTTGTATTCACTGGAGTTTAGATGAGAGGGGATCTTAAAGAGACGTATAACATTATATAGGACTGGACATGCTAGATGCAGGAAAAATGTTCCCATTGTTGGGGGAGGCCAGATCCAGGTGCCACAAAGGGAAGGTCATTTAAAGCTGTCTGTACGGAGTTTGTACGTTCTCCCCGTGACCTGCGTGGGGTTTCTCCCAGATCTTCGGTTTCCTCCCACACTCTAAAGACGTACAGGTATGTAGGTTAGTTAACTGGGCAAATGTAAAAATTGTCCCTCGTGGGTGTAGGATAGTGTTAGTGTGCGGGGATCGCTGGGCGGCGCGGACCCGGTGGGCCAAGGAGCCTGTTTCTGCGATGTATCTCTAAATCTAAAATCTAAAATCACAATGAATAGCGGTGCTGGCTCGAAGGGCTAAATGGCGTCCTCCTGCGCCTATTTTTGCTATGTTTCTTTAGATTTATCGAGTGTTTCCACGTTCTCCTCGTGACCTGCCTGTGTTTTCTCCGGGTGCTCAGATTTCGTCCTACACTACAAAGACGTGCGGGTTTGAAAATTAATTGGCTTCGGTAAAGATTGCAAATTGTGCTCAGTGTCTGTGTGTACAAAGTGTTAGTGTGCGGGGATCCTTGGTCGGATCGGACTCGGTGAGCCGAAGGGCCTGTTTGCGCGCTGAATCTCTGAAATATACTAAACTAAAGAGGGAAATAATCTCTCTCTCTCTCTCTCTCCCTCCCTCTCTCCCTCCCTCTCTCCCTTCCTCTCTCTCTACCTCTCTCCCTCTCTCCCTCCCTCTCTCCCTACCTCCCTCTCTCCCTCCCTTTCTCCCTCCCTCTCCCTCCCTCTCTCCCTCCCTCTCTCTCTCCCTCCCTCTCTCCCTCCCTCCCTCCCTCTCTCCCTCCCTCTCTCCCTCCCTCTCTCCCTCCATCTCTCCCTCCATCTCTCTCTCCATCTCTCCCTCCATATCTCTCTCTCTCTCTCTCTTTCTCTCTCGCTCCCCCCCATATATTCATCCCTTGCTCATTCATGTTGACCTTTCTCTCCGTCCCATCGCTGCAGAGGACTTGGATCTCCGCTTGGTCGACGGGGAGAGCAGCTGCTCTGGCTTTGTCCAGGTCTTGTTCAACGGTACCTGGGGATCGGTGTGTCGCAGCTTGTGGGACGTCGCTGATGCCCAGGTGGTCTGCCGCCAAATCGGCTGCGGTTTCGCCAAGACGGTATCGCTCCCCTCTCTTCCGGACGTCGCCTCCCCTATCCACCTCAGTGTGGTCAGGTGTGGAGGTGCAGAACGCTACCTGTGGGTCTGCCCCGCGAGGGCTTGGAGTCAAGGTCTCACCTGTGACCGTGGGGGCATTGCCGGAGTCATCTGTGCAGGTGAGAAGCCCCACACTCTACAACGGTACTGACGTCACACCAGCACTGTACTCCACAACAGCACTGAAGAGGTCCTTCCACAGTTGTACACGCCGCTGGTGAGACCTCATCTGAGGTATTGTGTGCAATTTTAGTCTCCTAATTTGAGGAAGGACGTCCTTGATATCGAGGCATTGCAGCGTAGGTTCGCCAGGTTCATCCCCGGGATGGAGGGACATTCATAAGAGGAAAGATTGGAAAGACTGGGCTTGTATTGAAGTGAGTTTAGAAGGGTGGAAGGGGATCTAACGTCTCCTACTGCACCTATTTTTTCTATGTACCTGCGTTCCTAGATCCCTCTGCTCTACAACAATCCCTAATTACCTGTGGCGCCACTTTCAGGGGACTGTGTACCTGCGCCCCGAGATCCCACTGATCGACAACATTCCCTGTCTACCTGCAACGCCACTTTCAGGGAACTGTGTACCCGCTCTCCTAGATCCCGGTCTGGTCTACAACACTCCCTGTCTACCTGTGACGCCACTTTCAGGGAAATGTGTAACTGCGCTCCCAGATACCTCTGCTCTACAATACTCTCTGTCTACCTGTGACGCCACTTTCAGGGAACGGTTACATGCACTCCAAAATTCCTCTGCTCCACAACACTCCCTGTCTACCTGTTCTACCTGAACGTCTTTGGACAGAGGGTGGTCAAACTGGGATTCTCTACCACAGACGGTTGTGGAGGCCGTCAGTGGATTTTTAAGACAGAGATAGATAGATTCTTGATTAGTACGGGTGTCAGGGGTTATGGGGGGGAAGCAGGAGAATGGGGTTAGGAGGGAAAGATAGATCAGCCACGATTTAATGGCGGAGTCGACTCCTCCTGCACCTATTTTGTATGTTTCTCTGTTTCTACGAATGGGTTTTGCTTCTGCTTTCTCTTTCCCAAATTCAGATCAACCTGCCGAACCCATTTTCATCATCTCTGGAAAAGGTGTTTACTTCAAAGGGGAATCGATCGAAATATTGTGCAGTGTGTCCTCTTTGTACAAGGGCGCGAAGATGCTGCTGTTCAGAAATGGGCAGAAGGAACCATTGATGATAGAAAATGTATCTTCCGTGCACAACACGGTGAAATTCAACATGACCAATGTGAACAAGACACATGAAGGAACATATTGGTGCAATTATGAAATAGAAATAGCAGAAATTATGTTTCAGTCTACCAATAGTCCACCAAAGGAAATTATTGTTGTAGGTAAGGACATGGGCTGAACTGCACAGCACAGGAACAGAACATTCGGCCCGCAATATCCCTGCGAACTCAATGCCAAGACCAATTCCACAGCAGTCAAAATCTCATATAAACATAGACCATAAGTGCAGGAGGCGGCCATTTGGCCCTTCGAGCCAGCACTGCCATTCATTGTGATCATGGCTGATCATCCACAATCAGTACCCCGTGCCTGCCTTCTCCCCATATCCATTGATTCCGCAAGCCCCTAAAGCTCTATCTAACCGTCTTTTAAATTCACCCAGTGAGTCGGCAACCCCTGCCTTCTGTGGCAGAGAATTCCACAAATTCACCACTCTCTGGGTGGAAAAGTTTCTCCTCATCTCAGTCCTAAATGGCCTCCCCTTTATTCTTCGGCTGCGTGGCACCTGGTTCTGGACTCCCCCAACATTGGGAACAGTTTTTCTGCATCTAGCTTGTCCAGTCCTTTTATAATTTTCAACGTTTCTATAATATCCCCTCTCATCCTTCCGTGTTCCAGTGAATACAAGCCCAGACTTTCCAACCTTTCCTCATATGACAGTCCCGCCATCCCGAGGATTAACCTGGTGAACCTATGCTGCACTACCTCAGCAGCAAGGACGTCCTTCCTCAAATTAGGAGATGAAAACTGCACACAATACTCCAGATGTGGTCACACTGTGGCCCTGTACATCGGCAGAAGGACCTGCCCTTCATGATGAACTAATCTTAACTAAACTCAACTGAACTGGAGACACACAATGTGGAAACATGCCCTTCGGCCCAACTTGCCCACACCGTACAACATGCCCCATCTACACTAGTCCCACCTACATAGAAACATAGAAACGTAGAAAATAGGTGCAGGAGGAGGCCATTCGGCCCTTCGTGCCATCACCGCCATTCATTATGCTCATGGCTGATCGTCCCCCTATCAATAACCCGTGCCTGCCTTCTCCCCATATCCCTTAATACCACTATCCCCAAGAGCTCTATCTAACTCTCCCTTAAATCCATGCAGTGATTTGGCTTCCACTGCCCTCTGTGGCAGAGAATTCCACAAATTCACAACTCTCTGGGTGAAAAAGTTTTTCTCACTTCAGTTTTAAATGGTCTCCCCTTTATTCTAAGACCGTGGCCCCTGGTTCTGGACTCGCCCAACATTAGGAACATTTTTCCTGCATCTAGCGTGTCCAGTCCTTTTTATAATTTTATATGTTTCTTTCAGAGACCCTCTCATCCTTCTAAACTCCAGTGAACGCAAGCCTAGTCTTTTCAATCTTTCCTCATATGACAGTCCCGTCATCCCAGTGATCAATCTCGTGAACCTACGCTGCACTGCCTCAATTACAAGGATGTCCTTCCTCGAATTAGGAGACCAAAACTGTACACAATACTCCAGATGTGGTCTTACCAGGGCCCTATGCAACTGCAGAACCTCTTTACTCCTATACTGAAATCCTCTTGTTATGAAGGCCAACATTCCAAAGCTTTCCTCACTGCCTGCTGTACCTGCACGCCAACTTTCAGTGACAGGTGTACAAGGAAACCCATGTCTTGCTGCACCTCCCCCTTACCTAACCTAGCTCCCTTGAGATAATAATCTGCCTTCTTGCTTTTGCCGCCAAAGTGGGTAACCTCACATTTATCTATATTATACTGCATCTGCCACGCATCTGCCCACTCACTCAACCTGTCCAGGTCACCCTGCAACCTCCTATAACCCTCTTCACAGTTTACACTGCCACCCAGATTTGTGTCATCCACAAACTTGTCAGTGTTGCTTCTAATTCCCTCTTCCAAATAATTAATATATATGGTAAACAGTTGCGGCCCCAACCCCGAGCCTTGCGGCACTCCACTCGCCCCTGCCTGCCATTGTGAAAAGGACCCGTTTACTCCTACTCTTTGTTTCCTGTCTGCCAATCAATTTTCTATCCATGTCAACACCCGACCCCCATTACCATGTTCTCTAATTTTAGTCACCAATCTCCCGTGCGGGACCTTACCAAAGGATTTTTGAAAGTCTAGATACAGAACATCCACTGGCTCCCCTTCATCAATTTTACTTGACACATCATCAAAACATTCCACAAGATTAGTCAAGCATGATTTCCCTTTCACAAATCCTTGCTGACTTGGACTTATCCTTTTACTGCTATCCAAATATACCGTTATTACCTCTTTAATAATTGACTCCAGCATCTTCCCCACCACCGATGTCAGGCTAACTGGTCTGTAATTTCCCGTTTTCTCTCTCGCTCCTTTCTTGAAAAGTGGAATAACATTAGATATATTCCAATCCACAGGAACTGATCATGAATCTATTGAACATTTGAAAATGATCACCAATGTGTCTACTATTTCTAGAGCCACCTCCCTGAGGACCCTGTGATGCAAACCATCAGGCCCAGGGGATTTATCACCCTTCAGTCCCATTGGTCTACCCAATACTCTTTCTCGCCCAATGACATTTTTTTTCAGTTCCTCTACCCCCCTAGATCATCTGTCCTCCAGTACATCTGGGAGATTGTTTGTGCCTTCCTTAGTGAAGACAGATCCTAAGTACCTGTTCAACTCTTCTGCCATTTCCTTGTTAGCCATAATAATTTTCTACCTTGTCTGTCTTCAAGGGACCCACATTTGACTTTGCTACTATTTTCTTTTAAAGAAGCTTTTACTGTCATTCTTTATATTCTTGGCCAGCTTCCCCGCGTACTTCATCTTTTCAGTCCCAGATTGCCCGGTGTGTTATCTACCGTTGTCCTATGAAAGTTTCCCAATCCTCTGGCTTCTGGCTACTCTTTGTTGTGTTATACATCTTTTCTTTTAATTTTATTCCATCCCTAACTTCCCTTGTCAGCCACGGTTGCCTCCTGCTCCCCTTAGAATCTCTCTTCCTTTATGGAATGAAATGATCCTGCGTCTTCCTGATTATGCCCAGAAATACCTGCCATTGCTTTTCCACAATCATTCCTGCTAGGATCCCTTGCCATTCTACCTTGGCTCCTCTCTCATGCCTTCATAGTCCGCTTTGTTCAACTGCAACACTGACATTTCCGATTTAACCTCCTCTTCCTCAAATTGCAGATAAAAATAATCATATTATGATCATTACCTCCAAGCGGTTCCTTTACCTCGAGTTCTCTTATCAAATCTGCTTAATTGGACAACACTAAATCCAGAATTGCCTTTTCTCTGGTAGGCTCCATTACAAGCTGCTCTAAGAATCTATCTCGTATAAACTCTCTTTCTTGGTGTCCAGAACCAACCTGATTTTCCCAGTCTACCTGCATATTGAAATCCCCCATCACCACAGTGGCATTACCTTTCTTACATGCCAGTTTTAACTCCTGCTGCATCTTACACCCTACATCCGGGCTACTATTTGGGGGTCTATGGATAACAACCGTTGGTGTCTTCTTGCCTTTACAATTCCTCAACTCAATCCACAGTGACTCTACCTCGTCAGTCCCTATATCTTCCCTTGCAAGGAACTGAATTTTATCCCTCACCAGCAGAGCTATCCCACCGCCTCTGCGCACCTGCCTGCCCTTTCTATAGAATGTATAATCCTGAATATTAAGTTCCCAGGCCCGATCCTCCTGCAGCCACGTCTCTGTAATCCGCACAATGTCATATGTACCAACCTCTAACTGAGCCTCAAGCTTATCTACTTTACTTCTTATACTTCGCGCATTCACATACAATACTTTCAATTCCTTACTCATCTCACCCTTCGCATCGATCCCTAATACACATGGCCATACTCTTCTATCCCTTTGTGAGCTTTCTTTCCTGTTAATTCTGGGGTCATCAACCATCCCTTTACTCTCTTTCCCTTTAACTCCATCCTTGACTATCCCATTTGATCCCCTCCCGCTTATTTAGTTTAAAACCACCCGTTTAGCAGTGGCAAACCTGCCTGCCAGAATGCTGGTCCCCCACCTGTTAAGATGCAATCCGTCCCTTTTGTACAATTCCCCCTTACCCCAAAACAGATCCCAGTGATCTCAGAACCAAAATCCCTGCCCCCTGCACCAGTTCCTCAGCCACACATTCAGATCCTGTATCTCCCTGTTCCTGCTCTCACCAGCACCAGGAACTGGAAGCAAACCGGGGATAGCCACCCTGGAGGTCCTGCTTTTCAGCATTTTTTCTGAGCTCTTTAAAGTCATGCTGCAGAATATTCATCCCCTTCTTTCTGACACCGTTTGTGTCAACATGCACTCCCATGTTCCATGCTGTTCACCTTCGCCCTTGAGGATTTTTTGCACTCCGTCCGTGACATCTTTGATCCTGGCACCAGGGAGGCAGCACACCATCCTTGAATCCCGCCTGTTGCCGCAGAAACTCCTGTCCATACCTCTCACATTGGAGTCTCCTACTACCACGGCGTTGCCTGACCTCGGCCTCTTTGGTTTTGGCACAACAGCATTTTTTGCTTCACAAGCCAGTCTGCCGCTCAGTGCCCCGACAGCTTCCAAGCGGGTGAACCTGTTTTCAAGAGGTACAACACCCGGGGACCTTTGCATACCATGTTTTCTTCCCTTTATCACCGTCACCCACCTTCCCTCTTACAGCACCTGCCCGCGTTTGGCCCATATCCCTCCAAACATGTCCTATCCATGCACCTGCCCAAGTGTTATGATAGTCCCTGCATCAACTTCCTCTTCCGATAGCTCGTTCCATACAACCACTACCCTCGTGTGGAAAAGTTGCCTCTCAGGTTCCGATTCAACCTTTTCCCCGTCTCTCATCCTCTGGTCCTCGATTCTCCTTCTCTGGGCAAGAGACTGTGCGTCTACCCGATCTATTCCTCTCGTAATTTTGTACACCTCTATAATATCACCCCTCATCCTCCTGCGTTCTAAAGAATAGTGTCCCAGCCTACTCATCCTCTCCCTATAACTAAACTAAATTAAACAATGATAAACTAATCTAGGACATAGAAAATATGTGCAGGATGAGGGTATTCGGCCTTCGTGCCTTCGTGCCAGCACTGCCATTCAATACGATCATCCACAATCAGTACCCCGTTCCTGTTTTCTCCCCATATCCCTTGATTCCGTTAGCCATAAGAGCTAAATCTAACTCTCTCTTGAAAACATGCAGTGAATTGACCTCTACTGCCTTCTGTGGTAGAGAATTCCACACATTCACAACTCTCTAGGTGGAAAAGTTTCTCCTCATCTCAATCCTAAATGGCCTCCCCTCATTCTTAAACTGTTTGTACCCCTGTTTTTGGACAGCATGGGGAACATTTTCCCTGCTCTAGCTTGTATAGTCCTTTTATAATTTTATACGTTTCAATCAGAAACATGGGGAACATTTTTCCTGCATTTAGCCTGTCCGATCCTTTAAGAATTTTAGATGTTTCTATCAAATCCCCTCTCATCCTTCTAAACTTCAGAACTAAACTAAAATAAATTAAAACTAAACTAAACTGATCTAAACGTTATCCTGTAGTTAACACTATCATTGAGTTTTTCCTTGATTCTATAACGCTTTCGAATTTAGAATCTTACAGTCATAGATAGAGCCATTGGGTGATAGCGTGTGGAAACAGGCCATTCGGCCCACACCGGGCAACATGCCCCATCTACACTTGTTCCACTTGCATGGGTTTGGTCCAGAACCCTCCAAACCTTTCCTATCCATGTACCTATCTAACTGTTTCTTAAACGATGGGATAGTCCCAGACTCAACTACCTTCACTGGCAGCTTGTTCCATACACCCCTCATTCTTTGTGTGAAAAAGTTACCCCTCGGTAGCTAGTATGTCCTCTGGTCCTCGATTCCCTTACTCTGGGCAAAATACTCAGTGCATCTATCCAAACTATGCCTCCCATGATTTTGTGCACCTCTATAAGATCACCCTCATCCTCCTGCGATCCAAGGAATAGAGTCCCAGTTTGCCCGAACCTCTCCCCATAGCTCACACCCTCTAGGCCTGGCAAAATCCTCTCAAATCTTTTCCGAACCCTTTCAAGCTTGACAATATATTTCCTCTAGCATGGTGTCCAGAACTGAACGCAATACTCTAAATGCGACCTCACCAACGTCTTGTCCAACTGCAACATGACCTCCCAACTTCTATACTCAATGCTTTGACTGATGAAGGCCAAAGTGTCAAAATTCGTTTTGACCACCTAATCTACCTACGACTCAATAGGCAATAGGTGCATGAGTAGGCCATTCGGCCGTTCGACCCAGCACCGTACTCGACCTTCAAGGAACCATGCACTTGTACTACTAGATCCCTCTGCTCTACAACACTCCCTAGAGCCCCACCATTTACTATGTTGGTCCTGCCCTCGTTCGACCTCCCAAACTGCAACACTTCACACTTCTCTGCATTAAATTCCAACAACTATTCCTCCGCCCACCTGGCCAATCGATCCAGATCCTGCTGCAATCCGTCACAACCATCTTCACTATCTGCAAAACCACTCTCTTTTGCTCATCAGCAAACTTTCTAATCTTGCCCTGTGTGTTCTCAGCTAAATCATTGATGTAGATGACAAACAGTAACAGGCCTGCACCGAAACTTGTGGCACACCACTAGTCACAGGCGGCGCTGGCTCGAAGGGCCAAATGGCTTCCTCCTGCACCTATTTTCTATGTTTCTGTTTCCACAGATTCACAAATCGCTGGGTAGAAAAGTTTCTCCTCATCTCAGTCCAAATGGGCGACCCCTTATTCTTAAACTGTGTCTGGCCCCTGGTTCTGGACGCCTCCAACATGGGGAACATTTTTCCTGCATCTGGCCTGTCCGATCCCGTAAGAATTATAGATGTTTCCATAAGATCCCCTCTCATCCTTCTAAATTCCAACTAAACTAAACAAAGTAAACTGATGTGAACTTTATCCTGCAGTTAACACAAGCATTCAGTTTGCCCTTGATTCTATGACCTTTCCAACTTGACCTGATGTCTTTTTGTCCAGAGGATATGGATCTACGTCTTGTTGGTGGGACCAACAAATGTTCTGAAGAGTGGAGAGCTTCTACAATGGAACTTGGGGCACAATATGTGCGTCGGGCTGGGACATCTTGGATGGTCATGTGGTTTGTGCACAACTGGGCTGTGGGTTCGGCCGATCGATTGTCCCTGGTGGGCATTTCGGAACTGGAAGAGGACCCATCCTCTTTGACCAAGTGCGCTGCACTGGTTTGGAGCCATACATCTGGAGTTGTCCATCCGAGAGGCTTAACACCCGCAGATGTCGAGAGAGCAGCGATGCGGGCGTCATCTGCTCTGGTAAGGTCCCAAGGTGCTAGGAGCAGAATTAGGCCGCTTGGCTCCGCAATGCAATCATGGCTGATCTATCTTTCCCTCCCAACCCCATTCTCCCGCTTTATCCCATAACCCCTGACACCCGTACTAATCT
>NW_027601263.1:720524-744633 GCF_053455715.1 Rhinoraja longicauda
TCCAATTTCCGGCGGGCCTCACTATGGCACTGGAGGAGGCCCATGACAGAGAGGTCAGACTGGGAATGGGAGGGGGAGTTGAAGTGCTGGGCCACCGGGAGATCAGTGGCGTTAATGCGGACCGAGCGCAGGTGTTCAGCGAAGCGATCGCCGAGCCTGCGCTTGGTTTCGCCGATATAGATGAGTTGACATCTAGAGCAGCGGATGCAATAGATGAGGTTGGAGGAGGTGCAGGTGAACCTCTGTCTCACCTGGAAAGAATGTTTGGGTCCTTTGATGGAGTTGAGGGGGGAGGTAAAGGGACAGGTGTTGCATCTCGTGCGGTTGCAAGGGAAAGTGCCCGGGGTTAGGGTGGTTTGGGTAGGAAGGGACGAGTGGACCAGGGAGTTGCGGAGGGAACGGTCTCTGCGGAATGCAGAGAGGGGAGGGGATGGGAAGATATGGCCAGTGGTGGGGTCCTGTTGTAGGTGACGGAAATGTTGGTGGATGATATGTTGGATCCGCTGGCTGGTGGGGTGGAAGGTGAGAACGAGGGGGATCCTGTCCTTGTTGCGAGTGGGGGGATGGGGAGCAAGAGCGGAGCTGCGGGATGTAGAAGAGACCCTAGTAAGAGCCTCATCTATAATGGAGGAGGGGAAGCCCCGTTTTCTGAAAAACGAGGACATCTCGGAAGCCCTAGTCTGAAACACCTCATCCCGGGCACAGATGCGGCGTAGACGGAGGAATTGGGAGTAGGGGATAGACGTTTTGCCCCCGTTCTCACCCCCATCCCCCCACTCGCAACAAGGACAGGATCCCCCTCGTTCTCACCCCCATCCCCCCAACTCGCAACAAGGACAGGATCCCCCTCGTTCTCACCCCATCCTCCCACTCGCAACAAGGACAGGATCCCCCTCGTTCTCACCCCCATCCCCCCACTCGCAACAAGGACAGGATCCCCCTCGTTCTCACCCCCATCCCCCCACTCGCAACAAGGACAGGATCCCCCTCGTTCTCACCCCCATCCCCCCCACTCGCAACAAGGACAGGATCCCCCTCGTTCTCACCCCCATCCCCCCACTCGCAACAAGGACAGGATCCCCCTCGTTCTCACCCCATCCCCCCACTCGCAACAAGGACAGGATCCCCCTCGTTTCTCACCCCCATCCCCCCACTCGCAACAAGGACAGGATCCCCCTCGTTCTCACCCCCCATCCCCCCACTCGCAACAAGGACAGGATCCCCCTCGTTCTCACCTTCCACCCCACCAGCCAGCGGATCCAACATATCATCCACCAACATTTCCGTCACCTACAACAGGACCCCACCACTGGCCATATCTTCCCATCCCCTCCCCTCTCTGCATTCCGCAGAGACCGTTCCCTCCGCAACTCCCTGGTCCACTCGTCCCTTCCTACCCAAACCACCCTAACCCGGGCACTTTCCCTTGCAACCGCACGAGATGCAACACCTGTCCCTTTACCTCCCCCCTCAACTCCATCAAAGGACCCAAACATTCTTTCCAGGTGAGACAGAGGTTCACCTGCACCTCCTCCAACCTCATCTATTGCATCCGCTGCTCTAGATGTCAACTCATCTATATCGGCGAAACCAAGCGCAGGCTCGGCGATCGCTTCGCTGAACACCTGCGCTCGGTCCGCATTAACGCCACTGATCTCCCGGTGGCCCAGCACTTCAACTCCCCCTCCCATTCCCAGTCTGACCTCTCTGTCATGGGCCTCCTCCAGTGCCATAGTGAGGCCCGCCGGAAATTGGAGGAGCAGCACCTCATATTTCGCCTGGGCAGTTTGCGGCCCGGTGGTATGAACGTCGACTTCTCCAACTTCAGATAGCTCCTCTGTCCCTCCCTTCCCCTCCTCCTTCCCAGATCTCCCTCTATCTTCCTGTCTCCACCTATATCCTTCCTTTGTCCCACCCCCGACATCAGTCTGAAGAAGGGTCTCGACCCGAAACGTCACCCATTCCTTCTCTCCGAGATGCTGCCTGACCTGCTGAGTTACTCCAGCATTTTGTGAATAAATCGATTTGTACCAGCATCTGCAGTTATTTTCTTATATCTATCTATCTATCTATCTATCTATCTATCTCTCTCTCTCTCTCTCTCTCTCTCTCTCTCTCTCTCTCTCTCTCTCTCTCTCTCTCTCTCTCTCTCTCTCTCTCTCTCTCTCTCTCTCTCTCTCTCTCTCTCACTCTCTCTCCTCTCTCTCTCTCTCTCTCTCTCTCCTCTCTCTCTCTCTCTCTCTCCTCTCTCTCTCTCTCTCTCTCTCTCTCTCTCTCTCTCTCTCTCTCTCTCTCTCTCTCTCTCTCTCTCTACCTACCTACCTACCTACCTACCTACCTACCTACCTACCTATCTCTCTCCCTCTCTCCCTCTCTCCCTCTCTCCCTCTCTCCCTCTCTCCCTCTCTCCCTCTCTCCCTCTCTCCCTCTCTCCCTCTCTCCCTCTCTCCCTCTCTCCCTCTCTCCCTCTCTCCCTCCCTCCCTCCCTCCCTCCCTCCCTCCCTCCCTCCCTCCCTCCCTCCCTCCCTCCCTCCCTCCCTCCCTCCGTCCCTCCGTCCCTCCGTCCGTCCGTCCGTCCGTCCGTCCGTCCGTCCGTCCGTCCATCCATCCATCCATCTATCCATCCATCCATCCATCCATCCATCTATCTATCTATCTATCTATCTATCTATCTATCTATCTATCTATCTATCTATCTATCTATCTATCTATCTATCTACCGAAATACATATGGTAATACAGCACTTTGCTTTTTTGCTTTTCTGCTTTTCAGCTGGGCTATCTGGTGCAAGTTTCGCTCGCGTGGGTATTTGGTTCCAAAAGGATTGTTTAGATGTTGATATGGGCAAGTTTATTGAGATGATCCATGTCCAAGTTGTCGAGCTGTGACTTGAAAAGTGACAAGTTTGGTGCATATCTGGTGGAGTCGGGAACGATGTTCCAATCTGGTATGGTCCATGGATATCGTGACTGCACGTGTCTAATTTTGTTTGCTCTAATTCTAAATAAATGATGTGACCTGAGGACTGTCTTGTGAATTTCTGGGTATTGGATTGAATAAAGTGAGATATGTTACTGGGGATGATGCCATGAGTCTCTTTGTAGGCAGTACATAAGCGAGCTTTGGTGCGTCTTGAATCCAGCGACTCCCAGCCAAGGGGATTTAACATATTGGAGACGTTTGATTGTCTTGAGTAGTCTTCACAACCAAACCGTGCTGCACGCCTCTGAACATTGTCAAGGGTCAATGTTATTTTCACCCTTCCCCCCTCTCATTCACTCTCAGGGCTGGCGTCCATTAGCCAAGGAAACTGCGCCCCATGACATTTGCAAAGTCTTTCTGAAGAAGTTTCCAAAACCGAAACGTCACCCATTCCTTCTCGGCAGATCTGCTGCCTGTCGTCCCGCTGAGTTAATCCAGCTTTTTATGTCGACCTACCGGTGTAAACCAGCATCTGCAGTTTCTTCCTGCACAAAGCAAAGTCCTTTCCACATCGATTACATTATCGACCAAACCTAATCTTTGAGATCTAAAACAACGTGTGGGAGACAGAATAGAAACTGGATGCGTCGGAAGGATCTGCAGATGCTGGTTTAAAGCGAAGGCAGACACAAAGTCATAGAGTCATAGAGTCCTACAGCACAGAAAGAGCCCCTTCGGCCCATCGTGTCCGTGCCGCCCGTTACCAAACACAGTCTAATTTTAATCCCATTTTCCCGCATTTGGACCGTAGCCCTGAATGTTGTAGCATTTCAAGTGCCCATCCAAATGCCTCTTAAACGTTGTGATTGTTCCCGCCTCCACCACCATCCCAGGCAGTGAGTTCCAGACTCCAACCACCCTCTGGGTGAAAAAGTTCTTTCTCACATCCCCCCGAAACATCCCTCCCCTTACCCTGTATCTATGTCCTGGAGTAACTCAGCGGGTCAGGCAGCATCTCTGGAGAACGTGGACAGGTACAAGTGCTGGAGAAACTCAGCGGGTCAGGCAGCATCTCTGGAAACGTGGACAGGTACAGTATGCTGGAGTAACTCTGCCGGACAGGCAGTATCTCTGGAGAACGTGGACAGGTTCAAAGTGGTGGAGTAACTCAGCGGGACAGCTTGCATCTCTGGAGAGAAGGAATGTGTGACGTTTCGGGTCGAGACCCTTCTTCAGACCTGGAAAATGGTAGATTTCATGGAACGGAAGACAAATTTGCATAAGGTGGACGGATGTCTTCACATTACTTCACGCAAAAGAAATACAATGGGATGCAAAAATGAATGAAAAAAAACGGTGTTTGTCTCAACCAAATTTTTTTTTTTGTTTGTAAATTAAATGTGATTCAGCATATCGTACAGAAGGAGCGCGGAGAAGGACTTTAAATGGGAAACTACAATTAAAAGAACTGTATCTTGTATCTTGTGTCTTGTATCTTGTCTCTTGTGTCTTGTCTATTGTGTCTTGCAGCTTGTGGTCATCACTTCCGAAGAATCCATAGGGGACTATACTGGAAGTATCGTACACACACTGGGAACATTTGTTTTTTTACATTTACCAAGCCAATTACCCTACAACCCTTGGTGTGTGGGAGGAAACCGAAGATGTCGGAGAAAACCCACGCACGCCACGTGGAGAACGTACAAACTGCGTACAGACAGCACCCGTAGTCGGGATCGAACCCGGGTCTCTGGCGCTGCATTAGCTGTAAGGCAGCAGCTCTACCGCTGCGCCACCGTGACCGCAGACGGAGGTACAAGGAACCTCAGACGCTCCTTTACCAAAGAAAATGCTGGAGTAACTTAGTAACTAGATAAATGCTGTTTGATACGCTGAGTTACTCCAACATGGTGTTTAAAAAATGTACATGTTGCAAATCTCAAATTGAAACAATGTGCTAAAAATGTACGCCAAGATCAAAAAACATTCGAATAGAGCACCACTTGCAAAGATGTTATCCACTTTCTTCAATTTCTCTGTGTCCTCCACATCAGTTTCAAGATGGGGCTTTTCATTTTAGCATATACTAGATGTCCTTTAGAGAAATATCCCTCCCATCCCCCGCTGTGCTGTCACAATTGTCTCTTTCGCCTGTATCTAGAAACATAGAAACATAAAAAATAGGTGCAGAATGAGGCAATTCGGCCCTTCGAGCCAGTACAGTCATTCATTGTGATCATGGCTGATCGTTCCCAATCAATAACCCATGCCTGCCTTCTCCCCATATCCCTCGATTCCACTAGCCCCTAGAGCTCTATCTAACACTCTTTTAAATCCTTCCAGTGATTTGGCTTCCACTGCCCTCTGTGGCAGAGAATTCCACAAATTCACAACTCTCTGGGTGAAAAAGTTTTTTCTCACCTCAGTTTTAAACTCGTCTGTGAACTCCAGGAATGGTCTCCTCCGTTGCCCAAGTGAGGCCACACGCAAACTCATATTTGCAAGCAGCACCTCATATTCCGCTTGGGTAATTTGCAAGCTAACATTATGAACATTGATTTCTCCAATTTTCCCCTCTTCTCTACCCCATCCACTTCTCCCTTTCCCCATGCTCCATCCCCATTCACCGGCCCCATAGCAGAAGCGGGCTGGAAACTGGAAGTGTCCTGAGCTAATTCTGCTACCACAATCGTCAGCTGTTCAAGTGAGGCTCCAAATGATTGTCGCCGGAAGATTGGGCCCTTTTCAGGATGGACGATGACAGTGATATGACATTTGAATGATGGACACGAAAGAAGAAGATGCCCTTCACCTATGTTCCCTTCTTTTAGCTTCTGAATTTATGTAACATCTTCCTTTTTATTACACTTTTTGCATTTTCATCTCTGACCCTTTTTCAACCATCCCCCAATCAAAACCCCTACTCGCCTGTATCCATCAATCACTTTCAATAGACAATAGACAATAGGTGCAGGAGAAGGCCATTCAGCCCTTCGAGCCAGCACCGCCATTCAATGCGATCATGGCTGATCACTCTCATTGTCCTCCACCTTGCTCTCTTCCAGCATTCTTCCCCTCGCCGTCCCCCCACCTCCACCCCCACCACCCAACACTTGCCACGATCAGTTTGAAGAATGGTATAGACCTGAACTGGCACTGATCCATCTTCAGCAAGGATGCTGTATAACCCACAGAAGATAACTTGACAGTTTGGAAAAAAATCTCTTAGGTACATGCTGAACACAAGCATCGTCCTATTTTTCCTCATTTCTAAATCTATCAGTGCAATCTCCGTTGCCTTCTCCCTCGTGCTTTTCCAACCTTCCCTTCAAAGAATCCACACTATACCATCTATATACTAAAACTCTCGTTTGTTTGTTTGTTTGTATGTTCCAAAATGGTACACGATAGCGCGACAAATTTTAGGCCAAGCTTACTCACCGTCGTCACTTTGGTGATAATGGAAGAAGTTACATTGAAATCGGTGGGAATTTTTTTGTTATTCACATTTTAAAGTTTAAATCAATCTCCTAGGGAGGGCGCGGGAGGGAGCCAGGGAGGGGGGAGGGAGGATAAGGGCGGTTGAGGGGGGTTGGAGTGGGGGAGGGGAAGGAGGGAACGGGAAGGGGAGGGAGAGGGAGTGGGAGGGAGGGTGGAGGGAGGGGAGGGGAGGAATGATGGGGAGGAAGTGGGGAGGTGAGGGGTGGGGGGGAAGAGGCGTGGGGGGAGTGCGGGTGGGGGGAGGGGAGTGGGGGTAGTGTCTAGGGGGAGCAGGGGTGGGTGAGTGTATGGAGCAGGAGGGGATAAGGGGAATTTAGTTGGGGTTGAGGGTGCAAGACCAATACAGGAGAGGCTTTGGGTCCATGGCTCGCTCAGACTGAAGCGCTGACGGTACGGGGCCGAGGTGAGTGGCACCCTCTCCCCTACCCTGCCCCCTTCTACGAGCAATGGGCCCAAATAGTCCACTGGGTCTTGTATTTACTAAATCTATTCTATTTACTTCATTTAAAATAACATAATTCAATCAAATAAAAAAGTGCACCTACCTTTGTCTTGCAAGCACGTTCTTTTTAAAGGGATGACTATTACTATGTCAAGTTTAACATGATACAGACTTACTGGGTATCTCAGATGTTCCTGGCCTGACCTCCGTGCTAAACTGTAATCCGATTTTCAGCATTTGATAAGAAATCAACCTGTTACAGGCTTATTGGCAGTTCCAAGCTAATCACAGCAGATCTGCCTAATGGTGTGAGGTTCAACAGGCACACCCATATCTCTCGGCCCCAATGCACCACCATATCATGTCAATCCATCCACTGTCCCCGTGCTTTTGTCTTTCTTTGAACTGTCTCAGAGATAATACCTAATGCACTACCAGTAGCTTTACCTTCCCCCCTCGACTCCATCCAAGGACCCCGACAGTCTTTCCAGGTGAGGCAGAGGTTCACGTGTACGTCCTCCAACCTCGTCTACTTTATCCGTTGTTCCAGATGTCAACTTCTTTACATCGGTGAGACCAAGCACAAGCTCGGCGATAGTTTCGCTGAACACCTCTGCGCAGTCCATCTTAACCAACCCGATCTCCCGGTGGCTCAGCACTTCAACACCCCCTCCCATTCCCAATCTGACCTTTCTGTCCTGGGCCTCCTCCATTGCCAGAGAAAGGCCCATCGCAAATTGGAGGAACAGCACCTCATATTTCGCTTGGGCAGTTTACACCCCAGCGGTATGAACATTGATTTCGCTAAATTCACAGAGTCCCTTCTTTCCCTTTCAGTTCCCACCCACTTCCCAGTTCTCCGACGAGTCTTTCTGTCTCCGACTACATCCTTTTTCTGATCCTCCCCGCCCCCTGACATCAGTCTGAAGAAGGGTCTCTAGCCGAAACGTCACCCATTACTTCTCTCCGGAGATGCTGCCTAACCAGCTGAGTTACGCCACCACTCTGTGAAACGTCACCTATCCACGTTCTCCACAGATGCTGCCTGCCCAGCTGAGTTACTCCAGCACTCTGAGAAACGTCAACTATCCATGTTCTCCAGAGATGCTGCCTGACCGGCTGATTTACTCGAGCACTCTGTGAACCGTCACCTATCCATGTTCTCCACAGATGCTGCCTGACTCGCTGATTTACTCCAGCACTGTGAAACGTCACCTATCCATGTTCTCCAGGGATGCTGCCTGACCCGCTGATTTATTCCAGCACTCTGTGATACGCCACCTATCCATGTTCTCTAGAGATGCAGCCTGACCCGCTGAGTTACTCCAGCACTCTGTGAAACGTCACCTATCCACGTTCTCCCCAGATGTTG
Source organism: Rhinoraja longicauda (assembly GCF_053455715.1). Classification (NCBI taxonomy): domain Eukaryota; kingdom Metazoa; phylum Chordata; class Chondrichthyes; order Rajiformes; family Arhynchobatidae; genus Rhinoraja; species Rhinoraja longicauda. The sequence continues at coordinate 728,763 of NW_027601263.1, forward strand.
CCTGACCCGCTGATTTACTCCAGCTCTCTGAGAAACGTCACCTATCCACGTTCTCCACAGATGCTGCCTGACCCGCTGAGTTATTCCAGCATTTTGTGTCTGCCAAAGGCCAGGACGGAGTGGATGTGGAGAACGTTAAACAGGAAAGGGAAATACGATGCATTTGCAGCGCAACGGAACGTAATGTTCTCCCAAACAGGTCTGGAGACATTTTCTAAGAAGGGACCAGTTAATTATGTTGCCACATCTTTACAGGATCAGACGGCCATGACAGAATGGAGAGGAGGTTTTTGTTGCATCTTTTGTCAGCATGAAATAATTAGATTAACGGGAGAGATAACGTGCCATTAGCTTTCTTCACTGCCTGATGTAGTTACACGCTTACTGACAGTAAACACACACGTAAAGGAGGCAGTGACGAAAGCCAAGGGCACGTGGGCCTTCATAACGAGAGCAGTTGAGTTTAGGATCAAAGAGATCCTTCTATAGTTGCACAGGGCCCTGGTGAGAACGCACCTGGTGCATTGTTTGCAGTTTTGGTCTCCTAATGTGAGTTTAGGAGCAAATAAGTCCTTCTGCAGCTGTACAGGGCACTGGTGATACCACATCTGGAGTATGGTGTGCAGTTTTGGTCTCCTAATTTGAGCGACGACGTCCTTGCTATTGAGGGCGTGCAGCATAGGTTCATAACGAGAGGATTTGAGTATAGGAGTATCAGTAGCAGCAGCAATCAGCAGTAGCAGCAGTAATCAGCAGTAGCAGCAGCAATCAGCAGTAGCAGCAGCATTCAGCAGTAGCAGCAGCAGCAATCAGCACCAAGCTGTGTTGCTTGGGAAGTAGTGTGTGGGGATTGTGTGGGGATAGTAAGGAGTAAGACCTGTGTGATCTCCCGGACTAGTTTCGATCGCCTAGCTTGGGGTCGGAGAGGAATTTCCCGGATTTTTTCCCAAATTGGCCTGGGTTTTTTATCCGGTTTTTCGCCATTCCCAGGAGATCACTCAGTTCTTTTGGGTGGGCGGTTGGAGCGGTTGGAGTAGCGGCCGGGCGGTAGGTTTAGTAACCGAGCGCGGGGCTTTGTTTGGAGAGTATGACTGCCAGGGCAGTTTTTTGTTCTGGGTGTCGGATGTGGGGAATCTGGGAGTCTGATAGTCTTCCAGACATCCACATCTGCGCCAGGTGTGACGAGATGGGGCTCCTAAGGGACCGTATTAGGAACCTGGAGCGGCAGATTGATGACCTCCGTCTGATCAGGGAGAGTGAGGAGGTTATAGATAGGAGTTACAGAGAGGTGGTCACTCCTAGACCACGGGAGGTAGACAAGTGGGTCACTGTTAGGGGGGGCAAGGAACAGAGGCAGGGACTAGGGAGTACCCCGGTGGCTGTACCCCTTGGAAATAAGTACTCCTGTTTAAGTACTGTTGGGGGGGACAGCCTACCTGGGGGCAACGACGGTGCCCGGGCCTCTGGCAAGGAGTCCGGCCCTGTTGCTCAGAAGGGTAGGGAAAGGAAGAGGAGAGCAGTAGTAATAGGGGACTCTATAGTGAGGGGGTCAGATAGGCGTTTCTGTGGACGCAGTCGGGAGACCCGGATGGTGGTTTGCCTCCCTGGTGCCGGTGTCCGGGATGTGTCTGAGCGTGTCCAGGATATCCTGAAAGGGGAGGGAGAGGAGCCAGAGGTCGTGGTACATATAGGTACCAACAATATAGGTAGGATAAGGGAAGAGGTCCTGAAAGGAGAATTCAGGGGGCTAGGAAGAGAGTTAAAAAAAAGGACTTCCAAAGTAATAATCTCAGGCTTACTGCCTGTGCCACGCGATAGTGAGAATAGGAATGGAGTGAGGTGGAGGATAAATACGTGGCTGAGGAACTGGTGCAGGGAGCAGGGTTTCAAATTTCTGGATCATTGGGACCTCTTCTGGGGGAAGTATGACCTGTACAAAAAGGACGGGTTGCATCTGAACCCGAGGGGAACCAATATCCTGGCGGGGAGATTGGCTAAAATAACTGCGGAGACTTTAAACTAGTACGGTTGGGGGAGGGACTCAAACACAGATAGCTAATAGGCAGTGTGTGAGGCAGGAGGCAGAAAAGGGAAACACTCAGACCCAATATGTAGGAGAGAAAGAAGGGAAAAGAAATAAACTGAGAATAAGAAATGATGGGTCCCTTAAATGTGTATATTTTAATGCTAGGAGCATTGTAAGAAAGGTGGATGAGCTTAGAGCCTGGATTGACATCTGGAAGTATGATGTTGTGGCGATCAGTGAAACATGGTTGCAGGAGGGTTGCGATTGGCAATTAAATATTCCAGGATTTCATTGTTTCAGATGTGATAGAATCGGAGGGGCAAGAGGTGGGGGTGTTGCATTGCTTGTCAGGGAGGATATCACAGCAGTGCTTTGGCAGGACAGACTAGAAGGCTCGATTAAGGAGGCTGTTTGGGTGGAACTCAGAAATGAGAAAGGTTTAGCAACACTTATAGGGGTGTATTATAGACCGCCAAATAGGGAACGAGAATTGGAAGAGCAAATATGTAAGGAGATAGCAGATATTAGTAGTAAGCACAGAGTGGTGATTGTGGGTGATTTCAATTTTCCGTATATAGACTGGGAATCACATTCTGTTAAAGGGCTGGATGGTTTGGAGTTTGTAAAATGTGTGCAGGATAGTTTTTTGCAGCAATACGTAGAGGTGCCTACCAGAGAAGGGGCAGTGTTGGACCTCCTGTTAGGAAATGAGATGGGTCAGGTGACGGAGGTATGTGTTGAGTAGCACTTTGGGTCTAGTGATCATAATGCCATTAGTTTCAATATCATTATGGAGAAGGTCAAATCTGGACCAAGGGTTGAGATTTTGGATTGGAGAAAGGCTAATTTTGAGGAGATGAGAAAGGATTTAAAAGGAGTGAAATGGAAATTGTTGTTTTATGAAAAGGATATAATAGAGAAATGGAGGATATTTAAAGGTGACATTTTGAGAGTACAGAGTATTTATGTCCCTGTTCGGTGGAAAGGAAAGAATAATAATTTGAAAGAGCCGTGGTTTTCCAGGGAAATTGGACACTTGGTTCGGAAAAAGAGGGAGATATACAATAAATATAAGCGGCAGGGAGTAAATGAGGTTGTTGAGGAATATAAAGAATGTAAAAGGAATCTTAAAAAGGAAATTAGAAAAGCGAAAAAAAGATATGAGGCTGCTTTGGCAAGTAATGTAAAAGAAACCCCAAGGGGTTCTACAGATATGTCAATAGCAAAAGGATAGTGAGGGATAAAATTGGTCCATTAGAGTGTCAGAGTGGACAGCTATGTGCTGAGCCGGAAGAAATGGGGGAGATATTAAACAATTTCTTTTCTTCGGTATTTACCGAGGAGAAGGATATTGAATTATGTGAGGTAAGCGAAACAAGTAGAGTAGTGATGGAAATTAGGAGGATTAAAGAAGAGGAGGTACGGACACTTTTGAAGAATATAAAAGTGGATAAGTCTCCAGGTCCTGATAGGATATTCCCTAGGACATTGAGGGAAGTTAGTGCAGAAATAGCAGGGGCTATGACGGAAATATTTCAAACGTCATTAGAAACAGGGATGGTGCCGGAAGATTGGCGCATTGCGCATGTTGTGCCTTTGTTTAAAAAAGGTTCTAAAAGTAAACCTAGCAATTATAGACCTATTAGTTTGACGTCTGTGGTGGGAAAATTAATGGAAAAGATACTTAGGGACAATATATATAATTGTTTGGATAATCAAGGCCTGATTAGAAACAGTCAACATGGATTTGTGCCTGGAAGGTCATGTTTGACTAATCTTCTTGAATTATTTGAAGAGGTTACCAGGGAAATTGATAAGGGCAAGGCTGTTGATGTTGTCTATATGGACTTCAGTAAGGCATTTGACAAGGTTCCACATGGAAGGTTGATTAAGAAGGTTAAATCATTGGGTATTAATTGTGAGGTTGCAAGATGGATTCAACAATGGCTGAATGGGAGATACCAGAGGGTAACGGTTGACAATTGTATGTCAGGTTGGAGGCCAGTGTCTAGTGGAGTGCCCCAAGGATCTGTGTTGGGTCCGCTGTTGTTTGTCATTTACATTAATGATCTGGATGATGGTGTGGCAAATTGGATTAGTAAATATGCAGATGATACTAAGATAGGTGGAGTAGTTGATAGTGAGGTAGATTTTCAAAGTCTACAGAGAGACTTGGGCCTTTTGGAAGGGTGGGCTGAAAGATGGCAGATGGAGTTTAGTGCTGATAAGTGTGAGGTGCTGCATTTTGGTAGGACAAATCAAAATAGGACGTACAGGGTAAATGGTAGGGAATTGAGGAATGCAGTGGAACAGAGGGATCTGGGAATAACTGTGCATTGTTCCCTGAAGGTGGAATCCCATGTGGATAGGGTGGTGAAGAAGGCGTTTGGTATGCTTGCCTTTATACATCAGAGCATCGAGTATAGAAGTTGGGATGTAATGTTGAAATTGTACAGGGCATTGGTGAGGCCGAATCTGGAGTATGGTGTGCAGTTCTGGTCGCCAAATTATAGGAAGGATGTTGACAAAATGGAGAGGGCACAGAGGAGATTTACTAGAATGTTGCCTGGGTTTCAGCACTTAGGCTACAGAGAGAGGTTGAACAGGTTGGGTCTTTATTCTTTGGAGCGTAGAAGGTTGAGGGGGGACTTGATAGAGGTTTTTTTAATTTTGAGAGGGACGGACAGAGTTGACGTGGGTAGGCTTTTCCCTTTGAGAGTGGGGAAGATTCCAACAAGGGGACATAGCTTCAGAATTGAGGGACAAAGGTTTAGGGGTAACTTGAGGGGGAACTTCTTTACTCAGAGGGTTGTGGCTGTGTGGAATGGGCTTCCGGTGGAAGTGGTGGAGGCTGGCTCGATTTTATTATTTAAGAGTAAATTGGATAGGTATATGGATAAGAGGGGATTAGAGGGTTATGGTATGAGTGCAGGTAGATGAGACTAGGTCAGGGAAAATGGTCGGCGTGGACTGGTAGGGCCGGACAGGCCTGTTTCCATGCTGTAGTTGTTATATATGTTATATATGTTATATATGTTATATCATATATATACAGCCGGAAACAGGCATTTTCGGCCCTGCAAGTCCGTGCCGCCCAGTGTTCCCCGTACATTAACACTATCCTACACCCACTAGGGACAATTTTTACATTTACCCAGCCAATTAACCTACATACCTGTACGTCTTTGGAGTGTGGGAGGAAACCGAAGATCTCGGAGAAAACCCACGCAGGTCACGGGGAGAACGTACAAACTCCTAACAGTGCAGCACCCGTAGTCAGGAAGAAGTCCTTCCGCAGTTGTAGAGTTCCCTGGTGAGACCAAATCTGGAGTATTGAGTGCAGTTTTGGTTTCCTAATTTGAGGAAGGACGTCCTTGCTATTGCGGCAGTGCAGCTTAGGTTCACCAGGTTAATCCCCGGGATGGCGGGACTGTCATATGAGGAAAGATTGTAAAGACTGGGTTTGTATTCGCTGGAGTTTACAAACGTCACCAATCCATGTTCTCCACAGATGCTGCCTGACCCGCTGAGTTACTCCAGCACTCTGCGAAACGTCACCTATCCATGTTCTCCAGAGATGCCGCCTGACCCGCTGAGTTACTCCAGCTTTTTGTTTGACAAAAGGCCTGGACAGAGTAGATGTGGAGAACGTGTCACGTTAAACAGGAGAGCGAAATGAGATGCATTTACAGAGCAATGGAACGTAATGTTCTCATTAGTGGGTCTGGAGACATTTTCTAAGAAGGGACCAGGTAATTATGTTGCTACATCTTTACAGGGTCAGACGGCCATGACAGAATAGGGAGGATGATTTGGTTGCATCTTTAGTCAACATGAAATAATTAGATTATCGGGAAAGGTAACATGCCATTAACCTTCTTCACTGCCTTCTGTACCTGCACGCTTACTGAAAGAAAACACACAGGTACAGCAGACAGTGAAGAAACCTAATGGCACGTTGGCCCTCATAGCGAGTGGATTTGAGTTTAGGAGCAAGGAGGTCATTGTGCAGTCGTACATGACCCTGGTGAGACCACACATGGAGTATTATGTGCAGTTTTGGTCTCCTAATTTGAGGAAGGACGTCCTTGCTATTGAGGCAGGAGAAAGCAATAATGTTCTCACCTACCTCCTGCCCTGGAGACATAGATCCACATCAGACACAAGGGGAGACTCCCTGTCTCTACCATGAGCACTGATTACAAGGGGAGACTCCCTGTCTCTACCCCGAGCACCGGTTACACGGGGAGACTCCCCGTCTCTACCCTGAGCACCAGTTACAAGGGGAGGCTCCCCGTCCCTACCCTGAGCATCAGTTACAAGGGGAGACCCCCGTCTCTACCCTGACCACCAGTTACCATGGGGTGTGTGATTCTATGTTTACTCCATCCTTCTGCCGACCACCCCTCGCCTCTATCCACCTATCGCTCGCCAGGCTTTGTCCTGCTTCCATCTCTCTCCCCACTTTCTCTCCCCGACTCCATCAGTCTGAAGAAGGTTCGTAACTCAATGTTTGTCCATCCCCTTTGTGTTCAGACAGGTGGAATATGACCCACTGTGCACCTCCAGCACTGTTTACGAACATAGAAACTTAGAAAATGTGTGCAGAAGGAGGCCATTCGGCCCTTCCAGCCAGCATCACCATTCATTGTGATCATGGCTGATCATCCACAATCAGTAACCCGTGCCTGCCTTCTCCCCATATCCCTTGATTCCACTAGCCGCTAGAGCTCTATCTAACTGTCTTTTAAATGCATCCAGTGAATTGACCTTCACTGCCTTCTGTGGCAGAGAATTCCACAGATTCGCAACTCTCTGTGTGGAAATGTTCCTTCTCACCTCAATTTTTAATGGCCTTCCCTTTATTCTTGGATTCTGTATCCCCAGGTTCTGGACTCCCCTAACACTGGGAACATTTGTCCAGTTTGTCCAGTCCTTTTATAATTTTATACGTCACTATAAGATCCCCTCTCATCCTTCTAAACACCAATGAATACTGTCGTGGTTACCGGTGTTCAAAATGAAGCAGATGACACGGAGAATTCTTCAAGAAGTTAAAAGCCTTTATTTGCAAACAACGGCTGGATCAATCAGGATGTCAACCATCTGACTGCCCACTTAGTACACCGGGCAGCCTATTTTTATAGGATTCTTCCAGCCTTATCTTCTTTTCCTTATCTCGCCCTCATACTCATCTTTACAGTCATTCGTCTCTTTGCAGTCACCCTGTTTACCCTGCCACCATTAAACCCCACTCATTGATGAATGTCTGTTTTTCTTCACGTGTTGCCTTCCACTCTGCCACCATTAAACTTTCAAGTAATCACTCCACCACTCATTGATGAATGTCTGTATCTCTTCCCATTCTGCCACCCTTGTCTTCTATCCTGGTTCATCCATCAATGTTTCTCCTCCTCCTGAGCAGCAGTTACAGACACGTGTCAATGGTAAGGAATATCTAGAGCGCCTTAATTAGTTACAGAGATGCGCCTAATGCCTAAGTAGTTACAAACCTTAAACAACAATTTCTAATGTATAAAATAATATCGTATTATCTCCCATAATACAAGCGCAGTCTTTTCGTACATTAGACATAGTTGTATTCCCTGGCTAAATTAGTGCTAAAATTAGAGTTTAATATTCATGGCCTTTTTTAAGGCAATTCTAATTTATTAATCCAGCCCATTCCAGTCGTTTCTAGTTTCACCCCTCACACCTATCCACCTATTCATTTGCTGGCTTTGTCCTGCGTCCCCCTGCCTCTTTACACTCTCTTTCATCAATCTGAGGGAAGTTCCTGATCTGAGATGTCATCTGTCCATTCCACTTGCGGCCAGGCAGATTGTGCCTGAACTGCTGAATGCCTCCAGCACTTTGTTTTTAGACGTAGCTATGTTCCCTGGTTAAAGTAATTGTGGGTAGCGCCTGTTAGGGGTAAAGTCGAGTTTAATATTGCGCTAATTCTCACTGCGTTATAAATCCTGCCCTTCCAAGTACTGTGGTTTTTGCAGTTGCCTTAAATCGCAGATTTGGATACATCTGCATTGCCACAATTTCCCAGCCCCTCTTCCTCTGAAGGATTGACCAATTCCGGTTAGTTTCCACACAGTGTCTCCAAAGAATGGATCATGTGCTGCTAGAAATGTCTGCTAGGGTTAGACAGTCTCTTCCCAATTTGCCAATGTCCGCATGAGTTGGGGCAAACTTCTTCCTCCTTCATTGTTATTATGGTTTGTAGATGGTTTAACTCAACGGAAGTTTTCATTTAAAGTAGTGTCTGTGTCACGGGTGTTTTTTCACCAGTTATTCTGAACACCCTTGATGCTCCTGATGGTGTACAGGCTTTGATGCCCATGGTATACACCAGCGGGTGGCACAGTCACAGAACACTGTTTGTGTGAAATGTTTGGTTTAGCTGGAGTGTTGCTGACCCAAGTCAATGTATTCTGCTAACCTGTAGGATTCACTGCTGTAGTCACACCCAGTGAACCTCATGCTGCGCCTCATGCTGGGTCTCGTGTTTTAAAAGTATGTGTTAATGTTCTCTTGGTTGTTTTATGTGGGGAAACTTTTATCAATGTCTTAACTCTCTGGATTTACATTTCAATGCTCTTATCCTTATCTGAGAACCTTTATCTCCTTTTCACCTCGAGTCTTTGTCACTTATTCCATCCATCTGCCAAACACCCCCTCGCCTGTATCCACCTATCGCTCGCCAGGCTTTGTCCTGTTCCCATCTCTCTTCCACTTTCTCTGTCCTGGTCCAAGTTCTCGATTAGTGCGAGTGTCAGAGGTTATGTGGAGAAGGCAGGGGAATGGGGTTTGGAGGGAGATATAGACCAGCGATGATTGAATGGTAGAGTAGACATGATGAGCCGAATGGCCTAATTCTGCTCCTATGTCTTCTGGTCTTCTCTGACATAAGGAGATGCAAGCAGCCACTTTGTGCAGACAGCAATGAATCAACAGAGGGCAACAGAGGCACACCAGTGAATCAAGTATGTTCTTATTAACCTTTTATAAAGAAAATGTTTGTTTCAATAAAGGAAATGTTTGACATTTTGACGAAAGATTGATGTATGAATTTATTGTTTTTCAGAGTAGTTTCTCATGGCATCACCTTCAAATAGTCATGATGCAGAATGAATGGAAAGCCTACCATACACCCTGTTTAAAAGAGACACTGGGGGATTCCTTTGTTTTGGAGGCCACAATGACGTGAATTGTCTTCAGTTGTCTTCAAGGTTCATAGCTTGTCGCGGGTGGACGTAGGTTGGCTTAGATTGTCGCCTGTGCGGTGGTAGGTTGTTGTAGGTGCGGTCGTAGGTTGACATCCTAGTCGCGACGATTGGGTCGCCGGTTGTCGGTAGTTTGTCGTAGCTTGACATAGACTAGGTTGTAGATTGTTGTAGCTTGTTGTAGACATTGGTGTAGGGGGGTCCAGTCGCCAGTTTTTCGGCGACCTGCTACAACCATTACAGTCGCCAGCAGATGCCTACAAAATCGCCTAATTGGGACAGGCCCTTTACAATGAGGTGGCCAATCTTGGGTAGGAGCAGAATGTCGATGGGTTACACCCAGGAAAGGGAGAAGGTTGCGAGTGCAAGAATCCCTGGGCCATTTCTCACAATGAAAAGTGTCCCTTTGGAATAAATATCCTGGGAGATTGCAGGCAGCTATAATAGGAGGGTACTTTAATTTTTCCAATATTGACAGGAACTCAAAGCACCAAGGCCTGAGATGAGCTGGAATTTATGAAATGTCCTTCCGGAGAATATAGGCAAGAACATGGAGAGGAGAGACAAAGTAAGGTAACAATAGAGATTATGTCCTTCTCAGTAAATAGTGAAATAAGGGAAAACTATCATAATGGCCATTCTCATTGAATGCAAAATAATTTTTCCTGGTCTCGATTTATCGTATCTTTATCGTATTTTTAAAATAGTATCTGTTTGATACTGCATTAAAATGTTGGCATAAAATGTTATGCGGTGAAATTCCTAGAACGGTTCTTGGGTTTATAATTATTTGACTGCAAGGATTGTGGTCGACAAATAAACTACCTTGATGTTGAAGGAAGATTTGTAGACAGATTATTAAAAATCAGTGTTATGACTCTGCCCACATGGTAAAATTTAAACCACATGCTGGTTGTTTCCTTTAAATTCATGCTGTGCATGTGGTTGGTGAAGCCAGCAGTTCTTGCCCATTCCTAATTGTCCTGGAGAAGGTGGTGCTGAACAGTCATCTTGCAATGCTGCAGTATTGAGAAGGTCCTAACATTGTGCTTTTGCCGAGGGAACTCCAGGACTTAGACTCAGTGATATTGAAGGACTGGGAAATATTTCTAATACAGAACTACGTGATGGGAACTGCAAGCGGTGGTATTCCTCGGAGAGAGGTCATGAGTTTAGTTTTAAGATAGTGTGGAAATGTATTTTCATTTTAGCCCACTTTCACTTTGGCCCACCGAGTCCTCGCTGACCAGCGATCCCCGTACACTAGCACAATCCTACACACTAGCAACAATATACAATGTTTGTAATTGTGGAATTCGATTGAGCTGGATTGCCATGCCACTGAATCTGATCAATGAGTCGAGGATTTTCAACCAGCGAAAATGTAAACGTCTAGAATTGCATTTGGGGTGCAATTTTTATTCCTTTCTTTTTCGTAATGCTTTGCTTAATCTGTGTTATCCTTAGCCTATATACCTCAACGGTAAAGGTAGAACAAACAACCGTACAATTTTTGAGGAATGGAGCCAACTTCAATTGGATTTAAAGTTTTAGTTAGGGAGCGCATCGGAAGTTTTTTTTGTTTTGTAATGCCTGCGATCATCCTCAGTTGATTTAGGAGGAAGATCTAGGTTTTGGGGATTAAATGTTTTTTTTGTTATTGTAAGGGGATGAGGGAAATGTTTTGGGTAATGGCAGCTTACTTTTTGAATATCACAAATGCACTAGACCTTTTATTTCGTGTGTGTGTTTTCACATGCAGCCTTTGCATTGTTTTGGATGGCAGGCCCTGTATGTATTCTTGAAATATGTATTTTAAATTATGGCTAATGGTAACATTGATGGAGGCCATCCTGTGAGGTTTATATCCTAGAATGTAAAGGGGCTTAAGGTCCTGTTAAAAGAGCTAAAGTTTTATCACATTTAAAGCAATTAAAAACAGATATATGACTTCTACAAGAATCTCATTTAAGATTGGAAGATCATAATAGACTGCGTAAAACGTGGGTGAGTCAGATTTTTCACTCTAGATTTAATAGCAGGTCCAGGGGTGTGGCAATATTAATCGCCAAAAGAATACAGTTTACACCATCTGAAGTAGTCAGTGACCCTAATGGCCGGTCTATTATAGTTTCTGGGACACTTTTTCAATAACCTGTCGTATTAGTGAATGTTTATGCCCCTAATTGGGATGGTGTCTACTTTGCAAATAAGGTTTTGTCATTAATACCTGATCTGAACACGCGTCAGCTAATGTTTTCGGGAGACCTGAACTGTGCTATTGATCCATTGCTTGATAGGTCTCGTTCCAAGGGGATATCTTCTGGTACGGCAAAGACCTTCTCACTGTTTATGCAACAAAATGGCCATGTGGACCCCTGGAGATTCTTGAACCCAATTGCTAGGCAATTCTCTTTTTTTCCTCATGTTCACCGCTCTTTCTCCAGAATAGATTACTTCTTTATAGACAGCTCCTTTATTCCTATGGTTAAGAAAATTGAATATACTGTCATAGTAATATCAGATCACTTGCCTGTGATACTGGACCTAGATTTTCCTTTAAACATTAGAGAACGACCTCTTTGGAGACTCAACTCCCTTTTGCTTTCCAATGAGAAATTCTGCAGTTTTGTATCGGCTAACATAGACACATTCCTCGAGACTAATAAAACCGAGTCGGTATCATGCTCTTTACTTTGGGAAACTTTAAAAGCTTATTTGAGAGGTCAAATCATATCTTATACCTCAAACGCCAATAAAGAACGTAAGAGGGAAATGCAAACCCTGTCACAATCCATCTTGGTTCTGGACAAGGTCAATAGACAATAGACAATAGGTGCAGGAAGAGGCCATTCGGCCCTCGCAAAGACAGCACCCATAGACAGGATCAAACCCGGGTCTCTGGCGCTGTGAGGTTGCAACTCTACCTCTGCGCCACCATACCTCCATCAGGTGCTTTGAGTGTGTAACCGGGGTGAGCAACTGCGGTGAATTTTGTAGATGCATACTGCTGCCGCTGTGCTGCATTCAGTGGAGGGGACGAATATTCATTGTGGTCCATGGGACACAATTTAAGTGTGCTGCTTTGTCTTGGAATGGCATCGAGCAAAGAGTTATTGGTGCTGCACTCAGTTCGTCAAATGAAGGGTATTTAGTGATGCCCTGCACGTGCCCTGCAGAGGGAGCGCTTTGGCAAATGACACACATGCTGCCACATGCCCAGCCTTCCGCCTGGACTTGTAAGTGTGGTCTATATTTTGCTGATCTAGTAATATATATGGTCACTGATGATTGCCATGATAGGTGCAGGACTCTGAAAATATTGACAATGGTAGATAAACTCTTGTTGGAAATGGCTTTTACCGATTACATCTGCAGTTCCTTGTTTCCATCTCAATGTAAATGCACACAATGTAATTGTCACTTCCCTTCCCCCTTGCGGAGGATCTGAAGCATCGTCGGTCCATGACGGAATCGCTTGAGACGTCGTACACGAGGAGGAAGGGCCGGTCGGAGGGAAATCCGGGTTAATGCCTCCAACGCCTTTAAACTTAGCTGCGGGAAGCGCCCTGGGACTCAAAAGATGGCCAAGCAAGGAGAGGTATATTAGTTGACGGGCCAATCGGGATGAAGGTGACAGAGGAAGGCACAGCTGTAGCCTAAGGCTGACCTGCACCAGGAACTGCTCCAGTAGACAGGACGGACCAAACTTTGGAAATGACGCTAAAACATGGTGGTGGCTGCATGTGTAAATATGCAACAATAATTTCTCTGTGCAGCTGCACATGTGACATATAAAGCACCATTAATCCATTCACCTTTCTAAACATTCATCGTTTTATTCACTGGCGCACCCAGGCTACAATATGTACCCCCTACAATATATCCTGCAGTTACCCAGTTTATTCAAACTGCACCTTGCAATCACAAACACTAAGAATGCCAAGTGCAGCAGACATGGGATTGCATACTCCTTTGCAAGTTGCCGTCCTTCCAGATGAAATATCTTGCCGTTCCTTCATCGTTGCAGAGTCTGTAGATGCTGGAACTCGCTCTCCTATAGCTTCATCAGAGTGACTGCTGCAGTTCAAGCAAATGACTTGCCATCGTCTTCCTGAGGGCATTAGGGATGTGTTGCAAATGTGCACCACCTTAATCCAAGAAATTAATAAATAAGAAAACAACAAATTTTATCCTGGATGACGCCGAGTTGTTTGAGTGTTGTTGAGGCTACTCTCTTTGAGGCAATACATCATGCTGGCGCCAAATGTTTTTAATAAGATGGAAGGGTTTTATGTGAACGGATGTGATTTATTCACTGCCGATTTTCCCATCATCTGAACCGTTCTTATGACCATAACATTTACGTGGTTGGACCAATTGTTTCTAGATAATGGTTTTGCCCAGAACGATGACGATGGGAGTCTCAGTAATGTTAATGCTGCTGAAAGCATGTGTGGGTTGGTAATCTCTGCTGTTCTGTCTTGGGGTGCAAAGGTTACGTTGTAGTGGTCTACGCGTTGTGCAAACACTCCGTTAATGATTCCCAATAGAGCTCGTCGCAAACGTGCGTATCAAGTTAATATTTAACTACTACCGTGCGGCTGCCCGTGCGCACACCCGAGTTCAACCCCAACCACAATTCCTTTGTTCTCGCACCCACAGCACGACCCCCCTCCCCGAACCCATGATTGGTCGGCCCCGATCATGCCCGGTCCACGTGAGGGTTCGAGCCCGACAAACGACGGTTCGATACCAGAATGGCTCAGCCCGCCACGTGACCGCCACAGAACCGGAGTAATGGAGTCGGTGAGGATTAAGAGTGTGGCGGCCTGATCTCATGTACGCGTCTCCTGTGTTCAGGACCGCATCTGGCAGAGTTGAGGGCAGGTGTGGTCGTGACGGTAGCCACCTCTGTGGCGGGGTTGTGCCACCTGCACTGGTCGGTCAATGTCCAAGTGTGCCGGCTTAAGACGCTCCACGTTCAAAGTTTCGTGCCTGCCGCCCATGTCGATGGCAAAAGTCGTGGTGCCATGTTGCAGTATCTGAAAGGGTCCCTCATAAGGCCTTTACAGTGCATAAGGTGCGCATTGTGGTGCAGGGAAACATACTGGCAGTCCTGGAGGGCTGGTGGGACGTACGTAGTGGTGAGTCCATGGCTAGACGTTGGGATTGCAGAGAGCTTGCCCACCTTCTCAATGAAGGGTCAGGCTGAAGAAGGGTCTCGACCACAAACGTCACCCATTCCTTCTCTCCTGAGATGCTGCCTGACCTGCTGAGTTACTCCAGCATTTTGTGAATAAATACCTTCGATTTGTACCAGCATCTGCAGTTATTTTCTTATACTTCTCACGGAGGCGCGTCAGCATGGTCGTGGGCGGTGCAAGATGTCCACGTGCTGAACCTGGGACCGTGGACCGTAAGCGAGGCGCCGTACACCAGCTCGGCCGAAGAAGTTGCCAGGTCCTCCTTCGGGGCAGTACGTATGCCCAGCAGAACCCACGGAAACTCGTCCATCCAGTCCGGGCCCGGAGCCGTGCCTTTAGGGATGCCTTCAGCTGCCGGTGTAAAAGCTCCACTCGGCCGTTTGCTTGTGGGTGGTAGGCCGGAATGTGGATCAGCTTAGTGCCAAGCAGCGGGGCCATTGCTGATCACAACTCGGAGGTGAACTGCGCACCTCTGTCAGAGTTGTCCACCGGCACACCAAAGTGGGCAACGAGGACACGTGCACACGTCGCTGTGGATGAACCCGAGAGCCGGACGGCTTCCGGCCATCTCGTGACTAGGTCCACGATGGTGAGAAGGTGGGTGGCACCTGATGGAAGGATGCAGCGGTCCAACGATGTCGACGTGGATGTGGTCGAAACGCCGGTGGGAAGAGGAAGAAGAAGAGGGGGGAAGAGGAGGGGAAAGAGGAGGAGGAGGAGGAGGAGGAGGAGGAGGAGGAGGAGGAGGGAGGAGGAGGGAGGGGAGGAGGGAGGGGGAGGGAGGGGAGGAGGAGGGAGGGGGAGGGGAGGGGGAGGGGAGGGGAGGGAGGGGGAGGGGGAGGGGGAGGGGAGGGGGAGGGGGAGGGGGAGGGGGAGGGGGAGGGGGAGGGGGAGGGGGAGGGGAGGGGAGGGGGAGGGGGAGGGGGAGGGGGAGGGGGAGGGGGAGGGGGAGGGGAGGGGAGAGGGGGAGGGGGAGGGGGAGGGAGGGGAGGGGAGGGGGCAGGGGGAGGGGGAGGGGAGGGGGAGGGGGAGGGGGAGGGGGAGGGGGGAGGGGGAGGGGAGGGGGGAGGGGGAGGGGAGGGGGCCAGGGGAGGGGAGAGGGGGAGGGGGAGGGGGGAGGGGGAGGGGGAGGGGGAGGGGGAGTGGGGAGGGGCAGGGGGAGGGAGGGAGGGGGAGGGGAGGGGGAGGCCGCCTCAGAAGGGGAAGCAGGGGAAGGAGAAGGGGGAAGGGGGAGGGGGAGGGGGAGGGGGGAGGAGGGACCGGGGGGAGGGGGGGGGGGAGGAGGAGGGGGAGGCCGCCTCAGAAGGGGAAGCAGGGGAAGGGGAAGGGGAAAGGGGAAGGGGAAGGGGAAGGGAAGGGGAAGGGGAAGGGGAAGGGAAGGGGAAGGGGAAGGGGAAGGG
>NW_027601263.1:745133-780479 GCF_053455715.1 Rhinoraja longicauda
AGTGACACAGGAGAAGAAGAAGGGAGAGAGAGACAGGAAGCGAGCTGCATTCATTGCCAATCCATTTGGCTTCACCAGGCGATTACTTGGGGACAAGCGTAGTGGCCGCCTCATGTGCTCAACAGATGAAGGCAATCACTTCCTCCATGTCACCCTGAGCGATCCGATGAGGGAACGGGAACTTGAACCCAACAAAGCACTCATTAGCCCAGCCCCGCCCCCCCCCCCCCAACAATAGAGTTCAACCGGAGGGAGCCGAGTCTGAAGGACGTTGAGGAGGTCATCAAGGTGTTGAGGAGCTCAGCCTCTGCACCGGGCCCGAGTAGCGTACCATACATAGTGTACCAGCGCTGCCTAGAGCTCCTGCGACTCCTATGGAAGACCTTAATGGTGGTATGAGGAAGGGGAGAGTTGCTGGCCAGTGGAGGTGCGCTGAGGGAGTTTGGATCCCGAAAGAGGAAAACTCAAAGAACATCAATCAGTTTCGGTCAATCTCGCTGCACAAAAACAGCGACATCGACCCCCTCAGTGCAGCAGGATGGGATTCCTGGAGTTCCCGGCTGCTTGGAGCACACTGGAGTAGTCACGCAGCTCATCAGAAAAGCCCATGAAAACAGAGGCGACCTAGTTGTTCTGTGGTTGGACCTGGCCAATGCCTATGGGTCCATGCCGCACAGACTGGTTAAGCTTGCACTACACCGCCACCATGTTCCCAGTAAGATCAAGGTCCTGATCCTGGATTATTACCATAATTTCAGGCTGAGGGTGACTTCTGGGTCAGAAACATCAGACTGGCATGGGCTTGAAAAGGGAATAATAACGGGCTGCACCATTTCTGTTATTCTTTTTGCTCTTGCCATGAACATGGTGGCCAAATCAGCCGAGGTAGAATGCAGAGGCCACCTAACCAAGTCTGGTGTATGACAGCCGCCAATAAGAGCTTTTATGGACGACCTTACCATCACCATAACATCGGTCCCCGGGAGTAGGTGGATCCTATAGGGCACAGGTGTCAAACACAAGGCCCGCGGGCCGAATGCGGCCCGCCACGCCATTTTATGTGGCCCACGAGAGCTTAATTGTCATTCGTCGTATATCTTTTAAGTTACAGACATTTCTAACTTTCAAACTTTCATTTCTCAACACATTTTTCCAAGTTGCTGTGCGTCTGACGGCACGGCCTCTCCTCACTCGCACACACAAGATGGACGCCGTTAGTGGAGCCGCCCGCCCGCAATCACCGCCTCCCCTCTCCTCACTCCCCTCACTCTCCCACACCCGGGGGACACTGTCTCCCGAGCAGAAGGGAGATGGTCGGACTGATGGTCCTCATCCTTCCCTTCCGCCCCTTCAACCCACGCACGGCGTCCTCGAGTCCCCCCCTTCCACCGATGGCGGCGTCGCCGAAGGTCGCTGCCACCGACGGCCTGTCGTGACTTCAGACTGTGCGCCTCCCGCAGCGCCTCTCTCCTCGCTCCCCACGCTTCCCTCCACTCCCAGCGCTCCTATCTTTCATTCTTCCAAAGCAAAATAGACAACATCTACAGCACCTTAACCACCAACGCACCTGCTCCCCCTCAAACCACCTGCCCCCCCTTATCCTGTCAGCCCCTGCCTCAGTTCTCCCCAATCTCCACCACCGACCTCTCTGACCTCTTCACAGGAATAAAAACTGCCACCTGCTCTCTGGACCCCATCCCCTCCAGCTTTGTCAAGGCCTGCCTTCCTGCTCTCTCTCCACTTATCACTGCAACAATAAACTCCTCCCTGTCCACTGGCATCGTCCCGCCATCCCTCAAAATCGCTGCTGTCACCCCCATTCTGAAAAAACCTGATCTAAACCCTGACACCCCAAACAACTTCAGACCAATCTCCAACCTACCCTTTCTGTCCAAAGTTTTGGAACGTGCTGTAGCTTCCCAACTCAAATACCATCTCTCTACCAATAACCTGTATGAAACTTTCCAATCCGGATTCCGCTCAAACCACTGTACTGAAACTGCGCTCCTCAAAATCACAAACGACATTCTCCTCTCCTCCGACGCTGGCAACCTCAACATCCTCATCCTACTTGACCTCAGCGCCGCCTTTGACACCATCAATCACTGCATTCTCCTCACCCGACTTGAAACCTCCCTTAACATCACCGGCACAGCCCTATCCTGGTTCAAATCTTACCTCTCTGACAGACACCAGTTCATCTCCATTAACAACTGTAAATCCCCCACCGCTCCCCTCCCCCAAGGTGTCCCCCAAGGCTCAGTCCATGGCCCCCTCCTCTTCATCCTCTACCTGTTCCCCCTTGGTCAATTAATCCGCCGTCATGGTCTCAACTTCCACTGCTTCGCCGATGATATCCAGCTCATCATCTCCACCAAGTCAGTCTCCCCCACCACACACTCTACACTGACAAACTGCATTACTGAAATAAAATCTTGGCTTCAATCAAACTTCCTCAAACTCAATTGCAGCAAATCTGAAATCATCATCATTGGTCCAAAAACGCTCACCAAATCCACCCAAAACTTCATCCTCAACATTGATGGTCTCCCAGTATCCACCTCACCTCACATCCGGAATCTTGGAATCATCCTTGATCAAACCCTCTCCTTCGACAAACACATCAAACATATCACAAAGACAGCCTTCTTCCACCTCAAAAACATTGCCCGTCTCCGTCCATCCGTCTCCCCCACAGCTGCAGAAACCCTCATCCACGCCTTCATCACCTCCCGTCTGGACTACTGCAACAGCCTCCTATATGGCGCACCCTCAAAAATCATCAATAAACTTCAATACATTCAAAACTCCGCTGCCCGTCTACTCACACACACCTCGATCCGTGACCATATCACCCCCGTCCTTTATAAACTCCACTGGCTCCCCATCCCCCAGAGAATCCAGTACAAAATCTTCCTCATAACCTACAAAGCCCTCCATAACCTGGCCCCATCCTACCTGACCGACCTCCTCCACAGGTACACTCCCACCTGCACCCTCCGCTCTGCCGCTGCCAATCTCCTATCCCCCCACATCCGGACTAAACTCAGATCCTGGGGGGACAGGGCTTTCTCCATCGCTTCTCCCACCCTATGGAACTCACTACCCCAAACCGTTAGAGACTCCTCCACACTCACCACATTCAAAACATCGCTGAAGTCTCACCTGTTCAGTACTGCCTTCAACCACTGAAGGTCACCTCACCTTCTGTCTCCTTTCTCTGTTCATTTATTTATTTACTTATTTATCTATTTATTCATTTCCCTATGTTCTCAAAATCTCTGTAAAGCGTCTTTGAGTATATGAAAAGCGCTATATAAATAAAATGCATTATTATTATTATTATTATAGACCGCCCCGCCCGCTCCGACTCCAGTAGTCCGGGGCTCCCTACCCCATGCACGCTCGGCAAGTGCCTTTCGCCGCCAACGGCTCCACGGGGGGGGGGGGGGGGAGGGGACGTGGGGGGCCGAGTGGGGGGGGGGGAGGGTGGGGGTGGGGGAGAATGGAATTATGGGGGGTGGGGTGAGGAGAGAGTAGGGGAGAGTGGGACTGGGGAGGGGGACAGCGGGGGTGGTTGGGGGAAGAGAGTGGGGGTGCGGGGAAGGGGACAGTGGGGGTGAGGGAGGTGGGAGGAGCAGAGAGTGGGGGTGGAGGGAGAGTGGGACTGGGGAGGGGTGGAGCAGTGAGTGGGGGGGAGGGGACAGTGGGGGTCAGGGAAGAGTGGGGGGAAGGGGACAGTGAGAGTGAAAGGGGGAGGAGGGGGTGGGGGAGGAGAGAGGGGTGGGGGAGGAGAGAGGGGTGGGGAGGAGAGAGAGGGGTGGGGAGGAGGGGGTGGGGAGGAGAGAGGGGTGGGGAGGAGAGAGGGGGTGGGGAGGAGAGGAGGGGTGGGGAGGAGGGGTGGGGGAGGAGAGAGGGGTGGGGAGGTGAGAGGGGTGGGGGAGGTGAGAGAGGAGGAGAGGGGGTGTGGAGGTGGTGATGGGGGGAAGAGAGAGTGGGGGTGGGAGGGAAGGGGGGCTGTGAGGGTCAGGGAAAAGTGGAGGGTGGGGGAAGGAGTGGGGGAGGGAGGGAAATGTGGGTGATGGGGAAGGGGACAGTGAGAGTGAAAGGAGGGGGGAGGGTGGGGGAGGAGAGAGGGAGTGTGGGGGGAAGGAGGTGGTGGTGGGGGGAAGAGAGTGGGGGGTAGGGGAAGGGGGACAGTAGGAGGGTGGAGGGGGAGGGCGACAGTGAGAATGCAGGTGGGGCGAGTGGGTGGGGAGGGGAGGGTAGGGTGGGAGAGGGTGAGGAGAGAGTGGGGGAGGAGGGGGTGGGTGAGGAGGGGTGGAGGAGAGAGTGGGGCTGGGGAGGAGAGAGTGGGGGGTGGGGGAGGGGGAGGAGAGAGTGGTGGAATGGGGGTGGAGGAGAGTGCGAGTGGGGGGTGGGAGGGAGAGTGCTACTGGGGAGGAGGGTGGGGTGGGGAGGAGGGAAGAGTGCGGGTGGGGAGGAGGGGGGGAGGGGACAGCAGGAGGTGGGGGGAGGAGGGGGGTGTTGGTGAGGAATGAGATAATGGGGGTGGGGGAGAAGAGGGGGACAGTAGGGGTCAGGGAAGATGGGAGAGTGGGGGGTAGGGAAAGGAGGGATCAGGGGGATTGAGTAGGGGGTTGAGGCTGCTACACCAATACAGCAGAGGCTTTGGGTCCAAGGCTCCTCGGTCACACCCTCTCCCCTTCCCTGGGCCGCCTTTAATTGCGCTCACCCCTCCCCCTGGAGCGAGCACACGGCACCACAGTGAAGGAGAAAGAAGATGGCCGCTGGCAAGACGGTGTCAGAGGCTCCCTCTCCTCTTTCCCTTCCTCACCCACCCCTCCCCTCTCCACCTCCCCTACTCTCCCCCCCCCCCCATTGAGATTCTTTTTTTTTTAAGAGACAATTTATTTTAAGGAAAAAACGCGATTTCCCCAGGTCGCAATGGAAACATTACGAGGAACTTGTCAATGTGCTTACATATATTTTTACATTTATGTTAATGCATGTACAATATTTGTTCATTTCAATAAATATAACCATATAACCATATAACCATATAACAACTACAGCACGGAAACAGGCCCGTTCGGCCCTACCAGTCCACGCCGACCACTCTCTCTGACACTAGTCTCATCTACCTGCTCTCAGACCATAACCCTCTAATCCCCTCTTATCCATATACCTATCCAATTTACTCTTAAATAATAAAATCGTGCCAGCCTCCACCACTTCCACCGGAAGCCCATTCCATACAGCCACAGCCACCACCCTCTGAGTAAAGAAGTTACCCCTCATGTTACCCCTAAACTTTTGTCCCTCTATTCTGAAGCTATGTCCCCTTGTTGGAATCTTCCCCACTCTCAAGGGAAAAGCCTACCCACGTCAACTCTGTCCGTCCCTCTTAAAATTTTAAAAACCTCTATCAAGTCCCCCCTCAACCTTCTAC
Organism: Rhinoraja longicauda; assembly: GCF_053455715.1. Taxonomy (NCBI): domain Eukaryota; kingdom Metazoa; phylum Chordata; class Chondrichthyes; order Rajiformes; family Arhynchobatidae; genus Rhinoraja; species Rhinoraja longicauda. The sequence goes on from NW_027601263.1 coordinate 750,586, forward strand.
GCTCCAAAGAATAAAGACCCAACCTGTTCAACCTCTCTCTGTAGCTTAAGTGCTGAAACCCAGGCAACATTCTAGTAAATCTCCTCTGTACCCTCTCCATTTTGTCGACATCCTTCCTATAATTTGGCGACCAGAACTGCACACCATACTCCAGATTCGGCCTCACCAATGCCCTGTACATTTTTAACATTACATCCCAACTTCTAAATTCGATGCTCTGATTTATAAAGGCAAGCATACCAAACGCCTTCTCACCACCCTATCCACATGAGATTCCACCTTCAGGGAACAATGCACAGTTATTCCCAGATCCCTCTGTTCCACTGCATTCCTCAATTCCCTACCATTTACCCAGTAAGTCCTATTTTGATTTGTCCTACCAAAATGCAGCACCTCACACTTATCAGCATTAAACTCCATCTGCCATCATTCAGCCCACCCTTCCGAAAGGCCCAAGTCTCTCTGTAGACTTTGAAACTCTACTTCATTATTAACTACACCACCTATCTTAGTATCATCTGCATATTTACTAATCCAATTTGCCACACCATCATCCAGATCATTAATGTAAATGACAAACAACAGTGGACCCAACACAGATCCTTGGGGTACTCCACTAGACACTGGCCTCCAACCTGACATACAATTGTCAACCATTACCCTCTGGTATCTCCCATTCAGCCATTGTTGAATCCATCTTGCAACCTCACTATTAATACCCAACGATTTAACCTTCTTAATCAACCTTCCATGTGGAACCTTGTCAAATGCCTTACTGAAGTCCATATAGACAACATCCACAGCCTTGCCCTTATCAATTTCCCTGGTAACCTCTTCAAAAAATTCAAGAATATTAGTCAAACATGACCTTCCAGGCACAAATCCATGTTGACTGTTTCTAATCAGGCCTTGATTATCCAAATAATTATATATATTGTCCCTGTATCTTTTCCATTAATTTTCCCACCACAGCCGTCAAACTAACAGGTCTATAATTGCTGGGTTTACTTTTAGAACCTTTTTTAAACAAAGGCACAACATGCGCAATGCGCCAATCTTCCGGAACCATCCCCGTTTCTAATGACGTTTGAAATATTTCCGTCATAGCCCCTGCTATTTCTGCACTAACTTCCCTCAATGTCCTGGGGAATATCCTATCAGGACCTGGAGACTTATTCACTTTTATATTTTTCAAAAGTGTCCGTACCTCCTCTTCTTTAATCCTCATAATTTCCATCACTACTCTACTTGTTTTGCTTACCTCACATAATTCAATATCCTTCTCCTCGGTGAATACCGAAGAAAATAAATTGTTTAATATCTCCCCCATTTCTTCCGGCTCAGCACATAGCTGTCCACTCTGACTCTCTAATGGACCAATTTTATCCCTCACTATCCTTTTGCTATTGACATATCTGTAGAACCCCTTGGGGTTTACTTTTACATTACTTGCCAAAGCAGCCTCATATCTTTTTTTCGCTTTTCTAATTTCCTTTTTAAGATTCCTTTTACATTCTTTATATTCCTCAAGAACCTCATTTACTCCCTGCCGCTTATATTTATTGTATATCTCCCTCTTTTTCCGAGCCAAGTGTCCAATTTCCCTGGAAAACCACGGCTCTATCAAATTATTATTCTTTCCTTTCCACCGAACAGGGACATAAAGATTCTGTACTCTCAAAATTTCACCTTTAAATATCTTCCATTTCTCTATTATATCCTTTTCATAAAACAAAAAGTTCCATTTCACTCCTTTTAAATCCCTTCTTATCTCCTCAAAATTAGCCTTTCTCCAATCCAAAATCTCAACCCTTGGTCCAGATTTGACCTTCTCCATAATGATATTAAAACTAATGGCATTGTGATCACTAGACCCAAAGTGCTCCTCAACACATACCTCCGTCACCTGACCCATCTCATTTCCCAAACAGGAGGTCCAACACTGCCCCTTCTCCGGTAGGTACCTCTACGTATTGCTACAAAAAACTATCCTGCATACATTTTACAAACTCCAAACCATCCAGTCCTTTAACAGAATGTGATTCCCAGTCTATGTACGGAAAATTGAAATCACCCACAATCACTACTCTGTGCTTACTACTAATATCTGCCATCTCTACTAATATCTGCTACAAATATCTGCTGTAATTTGATTATTATAATGATCAAATGCAGACAGTTATTTAACAATATGTTAAAGATTAGTTACATTTATACAGTCTTACAATTACAACCGGCCCTTTGAGGGCAACCATAATGCTGATGTGGCCCGAGGTGAAAATGAGTTTGACACCCCTGGTATAGGGTATTGAGAATCTTATCACCTGGGCAAGGATGAGTTTCAAGCCAATCAAATCAAGGTCCATGGTGCTGAAGAAGGGGAAGGTGCCTGACAAATTCCTCTTCTTATTATGCGGAACTGCCATTCCCTCCATCACTGAGAAACCTGTCAAGTGTTTGGGGAAGCTTTTTGACGCAACTCTGAGAGACTATGCCGCCATTCAAAAGTCAATCGAAGACCTTGAAGCCTGGCTCACCAAAGACGACAAGTCAGGCCTACCTGGCAGTTTCAAGGCCTGGATTTATCAGCAATCCATCCTGCCCCGTGTCCTGTGGCCTCTCCTGGTTTACGCTGTTCCATTGACCACATTTGAGTTAGACAATAGACAATAGACAATAGACAATAGGTGCAGGAGTAGGCCATTCAGCCCTTCGAGCCAGCACCGCCATTCAATGCGATCATGGCTGATCACTATCAATCAGTACCCCGTTCCGGCCTTCTCCCCATACCCCCTCACTCCGCTATCCTTAAGAGCTCTATCCAGCTCTCTCTTGAAAGCATCCAACGAACTGGCCTCCACTGCCTTCTGAGGCAGAGAATTCCACACCTTCACCACCCTCTGACTGAAAAAGTTCTTCCTCATCTCCGTTCTAAATGGCCTACCCCTTATTCTCAAACTGTGGCCCCTTGTTCTGGACTCCCCCAACATTGGGAACATGTTATCTGCCTCTAATGTGTCCAATCCCCTAATTATCTTATATGTTTCAATAAGATCCCCCCTCATCCTTCTAAATTCCAGTGTATACAAGCCCAATCGCTCCAGCCTTTCAACATACGACAGTCCCGCCATTCCGGGAATTAATCTAGTGAACCTACGCTGCACGCCCTCCATAGCAAGAATATCCTTCCTCAAATTTGGAGACCAAAACTGCACACAGTACTCCAGGTGCGGTCTCACCAGGGCCCGGTACAACTGTAGAAGGACCTCTTTGCTCCTATACTCAACTCCTCTTGTTACGAAGGCCAACATTCCATTGGCTTTCTTCACTGCCTGCTGAACCTGCAAGCTTCCTTTCATTGACTGATGCACTAGGACACCCAGATCTCGTTGAACTCCCCCTCCTCCTAACTTGACACCATTCAGATAATAATCTGCCTTTCTATTCTTACTTCCAAAGTGAATAACCTCACACGGGACCAGTAACATCTTGCAGCTCCCAATCAGTGGTCTCACTGAAGAGTTTATGGCGGCACGGACAAGAAAAGCCCTACAGTACAGACACTCCAGGGGCCAAAAGGTGTCATCGGCTGGCATCGAGGTGAGAACAGGAAGGAAATGGAGGGCGGAGAAAGCAGGGGAGGTGTTAGAGTCACGTCTAAGACAAAAGGCATTGGTGGGGATCATAGCAACCGGCAGAGCGGGCTTGAGATACTTCCCCAAGGCCCATGTTGGCAAGGCCCAGTGCAAGGAGAGACACCATCTCATCCAGAATGAGGTCCGAGCAGGTGTGGAGGAAGAGCGTGTGAGCAGGACGGTGGGGTTTAGGCAGCAGGGAGCGTGGACAAGGTGGGAGAGCATACCGCAGCGCAGGATTACCAGGTCAAACATCATGCAGGCAGATTTTCAGCACGTCCGGTTCCTTGTTCAAGCTGTCTACGATGCCCTACCAAGCCCAGCAAACCTCCACGTCTGGGGCAAGAGCGTGACACCTTCCTGCCCACTTTGCACTGGAAGGGGATTAGAACATCTCCACAGCAGCTGCCCAAAGTCCCTTGGCGAAGGTCGCTATCGGTGGCGCCACGACCAGGAGCTTAAGGTGGTTGCTGAGAGCATAGCCACTGCCATCAATAACAGCAAACATCACCATGCCCCGAAGAAATCAATCACCTTTGTGAAAGCTGGAGAGAAGCCTCGACCACAACCAAAAACAAGGGCGGGCCTCCTCTACACGGCCACTGACTGGCAGCTGCACGTCGATCTTGGCAAACAGCTGACTTTTCCGCAGCACATCACAGCAACATCACTCCGGCCAGACATGATCATCACCTCCGAAGTGACAAAGCAGTTGATCATTATGGAGCTGACAGTGCCCTGGGAAGAGCGTATGGAAGAAGCAACTGTGAGGAAATGCGCAAAGTACCAGGAGCTGGTGGAGATGTGCCGGCACCGAGGCTGGAAGACACGCTATGAACCCATAGAGGTGGGCTGCAGAGGCTTTGTAGGTCGCTCACTCTGCAAAGTCCTCAACCAATTGGGCATTAAGGGGCTGGCAAAGAAGGGGGCCATTCAATTCGCAAGCGAAGCCGCTGAGAAAGCCACTAGATGGCTTTGGATTAAGAGGGCTGATCCGTGGGCAGTTGCTGCTGGGACGCAAGTCGGGGCCTGATCAAGCCCGGCTGGGTCGCCTCGCCGAGGGTGTCTGATCTTGTGAGACCCGAAACACCCGATGACCCCAGGTCACATCACTGAGGATGCGTCCCAGTGCACCCAGAAAATGTATCTTGCACATAAATTCTAAATAAATACCTACTTATTAATGAACACGAAAGCATTAGATTAAAATGCAATTTTTTTTCTTGAAATAAAATAAACCTCAATCAAAAAGTTTATTTCATACCTGTCACTTTCTGTTTTGCGTGCTTTCTCGTTGATCCTCACGCGTTCAGTTGTTTGGTGTTGCCCTGGTTCTCTTCTGCTACTCACTCCTTCTCGATATCTCTTTGCGTCGTTTCTTCTGCTATTCACTCTCACTCGATGTCTCCTTGCGTCATTCCTTCCTTGACCATGCTGTGACTCGTTTGGTCCCTCCTTTTGGCCTGATTTTAAAAAGATAGAAATATGTCAGGATGTATATAGTTACAGATTCTAAATAAAAATGAACACGAATCCATTAGATGAAAATGGCATTTTTTTTCTTGAAATTAAATAAACCTCAATCTAAAAGGTTATTTAGTACCTGTCACTTTCTGTTTTGCTTTCTTTCTCGTTGATCATCACACGTTTACTTATTTGTTGTTGCTCCTCTTGTTCCCTTCTGCTCCTTACTGTCTTTCGATGTCTGTTTGCGTCGTTCCTTCTTTGACCAAGCTGTGACTTGTTTGCTCCCTCCTCTTGGCATGAACTAAAAAATATAGAAATATCAGGATGTATATATTTATAAATTCTAAATAAAATCCTACTTATTAATGAATACGAAATCATTAAATCAAAATGGCAATTTTTTTTCTTGAAATAAATTAAACCTCAAAAAGGTTCTTTAGTACCTGTCACTTTCTGTTTTGCGTTCTTTCTCCTTGATCCTCACACGTTCCGTTATTTATTGTTGCTCGGCTCCTCACTGCTTCTCGATGTCTTCTGCTCCTCACTGCTTCTTGATGTCTCTTTGCTGTTGGTGACACAATGCGAACCCAAAGGGTCCGCGCCTGTGCAGTTTGGGCCCATTGATCTAATACTTACGTTAGAAGGCCTTTTCCATCTCCAGTGCCCGTCATCCATGTGTGACGTTACAATGTGAACCCAACGGATCCGCGCCTCCACAGTTGGGGCCCGTTGATCTACTACTTACGTTAAAAGGCCGCTGGTTCTGCGCGTGACGCTTAACGCCTAATTGGTCCGGGTTCCGCGTGGTGCATTCTGTTTGGTTCCTGCCGCTCCTCCACACGTGCGGTCGATTGATATGCTCTGACCTCCCGCTCGACGCCTCATTGGTCCAGGTCCCACTTGCAGAGTCATTGCTCAGCGAGGCACGCCTCGAATGACAACTTTCTTCGTTGATATGCTATCCTTCAGGAAAACTTTGACATTTTTACTAGCCTTTCCTCGGCTAAGAGCCACATACAATTGTCCATGCTGAATTACCGGTTTCTCGAGGTATACCAGCACATTTTCCATGGTCTGTCCTTGTGCTCTATGGATTGTCATACCAAAACATGTCTGAATTGGGAATTGTCTCCGCTGAAACGGAATGTCTTCACCTTCTGTCAAAGTAAGCGGTATCCTAGGAATCATTACAATATCATTTTTACAACGATCAGATTATTGTGTAGCTGTTCCACAATCATCCTCGTTCCATTGCATAGTCTTGGAGCTGCCAAATTTCTCATTAAAATGATCGGAGATCCTTTTCAACTCCAATTTCTGTGGTGGTAATCCAGAGATCTCTACTGAATCGAGGAATTCTGTTGGGAAGTGAGTAGCATTAGTTCCCTCAGTCACAGCATTGAAAGCATATATCTCGAAGAGTTCTTCATGATTCCAGGGAAGCGGCTGATTCATCTAGAATTGATGCTCCTCATGATATCGTGGAGCGGAACCAAGATAGAATTGTTGGTGATTAATTGGGCAGCATTATCGAAGGTGGGGTAATAAAACCAATGCAATCCTCCAGTGATCTTGCTAATAGGACCATGTCTTCTGGGATTTCAATCTCATCGTCTTCATATTTCGAAATCCTGTCTTCGCCAACATTCAGCAAAAATTGAGAATAGTCGTCTTCTCCATCTCTCAATCGCATATTCCTCTTCAATTTGAACTTGGTGAAAGTTCTCCACAAGTAGGATTTCTTGATGCATGAATTTTCAATATCAGCATCGTTTCCCCTTTTCACAACAGGAAGGAGTTGTCCAAAATCACCACAACAAACGGTAATAATACCGCCAAAATGTTCATCCTTGGTGCATATATCTCGAAGAGTTCTGTCCACGGCTTCGAAGCTCTCCCTCCTAATCATCAGACACTCATCCCAAACAATCAGTCTCAATTGCCTGATCAATTGTGCCGTGTAGGAGTTCTTCTCAATGTTGCACATTGTATTCTCGGTCACTTCGATGGGTATCTTGAATCGAGAATGTGCAGTTCTTCCACCAGGCGTCAATGTAGCTGCTATCCCAGAGGATGCGACAGCAAAACCAACACCACCTTTACCTCTAACTTTGGAGAGGATCAAATTTGTGAGAAATGTCTTTCCCGTTCCTGGTGGGGAATCAATGAAAATCATTGAAGGAACATTCCTATCTAAGCAGCCGCACACATGGTCATACACGACTCTTTGCTCAGCATTCAGCATCGGATCCTTCTCTGCAACAAACTGCTGTTGTTCAGGCATACTATACTGCAACACATGCAGCAATTCTGGATTGTCAACAATGTTGATCCTGAGGGAGCGTGTCCAATGCTTGGCTGAGTAGACATAACGTTTCAGCACTCCCGAAAACAAAGCCCTAAACTGCCAAAAAATGACGTACTATAAAAATCAAGTACTTTAAATTTAATCTAAAAGGATACAAAACGTTCTGATGTCTGGCAAGAAAGGAAAAAGTGGAATACAACTGCCACAAAAGAAAAGAAATCCAGCAGAATCAAGAAAAAAAATCGAAGGTAGGCCTACAACCCAGAGGGAGCAGGGGCCTGGATTTGGTGAGCCCTAAGCAGGCGGAGAGTCTGGGGAGGGCTCCGGTGCGAAGCTGGAGTCTACTACTCCTAGGAAGCGCCCTTTGACTAGGGGCGAAACACAACGTGGTCCTCGCGAGCTAACTGAAGTCGTGTCTGGAGCCTCGGACACGAGTGAGGATGAGGAAACGGGAGGCCTCATTAGCAGTGGTAGTGGAAACAAGGAAGAAGGAGATCAAGAAGATACAGAGACTAACATTAAAACGATGCTGGAAGAAATTATTAACAGGCTTAAGAAAATTGAAGGAGATAACAGGTTGATGAAAAATGAAGTGAAAGTACTGAGGAAGGACATCAAGGGAATCCATAAGACTTTGAAAAAAATGGAGGAGAATTTTCAAACAATGACACATAGGGTTGATGATATACAAATGGAACATGAAATGTTAAAATCTACAGTGGAAAAAAACGAAGATAGTATTACTGCGGCAGCAATTGAAAGCAAAAAGTTGACGGAGAAGTTTGATGTCTTGGAAAATTATAACAGGAGAAAAAAATGTTAAAATTGTTGGTTTGCCAGAGGGAGTGGAGGGGGAAGACCCAATCAATTTTTCCAGGACTGGATAGTGACTTGTCTGGGAATAAATAAACAAGGTGCGATGGAAATGGAAAGAGCAGGGCTCTAAGACCGAAACCTTCAGCTAATCAAAAGCCAAGATCTGTTTTGATTAAATTCCTAAGATATCAAGATCGAGAATTGGTTCTGAAGTTAGTCGGGAATAATATAAGAGCGGGGAAACCAATAGAGTATGAAAGTACTAAAATAATTTTCTACCCAGACATCAGTAATGCCTTGTTGAGCAGAAAACAATTAATAAAGTAAAAAATATTTTATGGGAGAAAGGTTATAAGTTCATTTTACTGCACCCGGCTACTTTGAAGATTACGATCAACTCTGGAGATAATAATTTTTTCAAAGACTTTGTCCAAGCACAAGATTTTGCTGAAGAATTGCCATGGAGAAAAGCTCAAGAAGACTTAATTAATGAATAATTACTAACTCTATTATCAGTTTCAACAATTTTGATATTTTTGGCACCGTGTTTGAATCTTTGCTCAAAGTTGACAAGAATTAAGAATATAAAACCAAAATAAGATAATTAATGGTTGTAACCTACTTCCTAATGTATTTTGTTAATAAGCTCTGTAGACTATTGAGGGGACCAATTGGATTAAGGATTGTTAATTTTCTGAAGTACTTGATATATCGGGGGGGGGGGGGGGGGTTGGAGAAAATGGATGCTGTACCATAAAAAATGGGCACAAGTGTGGTGGGGACCACACCTCGTATAATAGAGGAGGGTAATGTTGTAAATCTATTTATGAACAACATTAGAGGTAGGGTTTACCTTTCTATATTTCTTTTATCTTTTCTGTTTTTGTACCTGGACCATGGAATGGATCATGTTGAAATACGGCGCAATGTAAATAGCGGAAGAGGTATCAAGGTAAGGAAGAAGGAATAAAAAGGAATTAATGGATAAAACATTAAATTTTTTAAGTTATAATGTGAATGGGTTAAATGGACCGATAAAAAGGAAGAGAATTTTAACACAGATGAAAAAATTTAAAGTGGATATAGCTTTTTTTACAAGAAACACATCTAACGGAAAAAGAACATGAAAAGTTAAAGAGAGATTGGGTAGGAAATATGGTAGCATCTTCTTTTAATTCAAAAGCAAGAGGGGTTGCTATCTTATTTAAGAAAACGCTACCAATTAAGATACAAAATATTGTAAGTGACCCAGTAGGTAGATTTATAATGGTACATTGTCAAATTTTCTCAGAATTGTGGACTTTAATGAATATATATGCACCAAATATAGATGATGAGAAGTTTGTGCAGGATACCTTTTTAAATCTAGCGGAAGCACATGAAAATATATTGATAGGAGGAGATTTTATTTTTTGTTTAGATCCAGTAATGGATAGATCATCAAGGACAATGACAAGGACAAGAGCAGTGAAGATAACCTTGAACTTAATGGAAGATCTAAATTTAATAGATGTTTGGAGGAAAAGCCATCCTAGGAAAAGAGACTACTCCTTTTATTCCAATAGACATGATACATATTCTAGGATAGATCTATTTTTGATTTCAGCTCAATTAAGGGGTAGAATAATACAAATAGATTACAAGGCTAGATTGTTATCGGATCACTCACCATTATTGATGAAAATTACGATGCCAGATAAAGAACAGTCAGTGTATAGATGGAAACTCAACTCTTTTCTATTGAAAAGGCAAGACTTTTGTGATTTTATTCGAGGACAAATTGGATTATTTTTGGAAACAAATTTAAATTCAGTTGATGATAAATTTATTGTATGGGATGCAATGAAGGCATATTTGAGAGGCCAAATTATAAGCTACTCATCTAAGATAAAGAAAGACTATAGGAAGGAATCTGAAAGATTAGAAAAATAAATTACCGTACTAGAAAAAGACTTACAGAAAGCTTCTTCAGATATGAAAAATATACAACTTGCAAATAAAAAATTTCAATACAATACTTTACATACTTACAGAACAGAAAAACTAATATTACGAACTAACCAAAGATATTATGAATTAGGAGAAAGAGCGCACAAGGTATTGGCATGGCAACTGAAAGAAGAACAAATATCAAGAACAATAAATTCAATTAGAACAGATCAGAACATTATTACTTATAAACCTAGAGAAATCAATGAGGTATTTAAGCAATTCTACACTAATCTGTACCATTCTGAATCTGAAAAGGATGAAATTAAGATAAATAATTTTTTAGCCAAGATACAATTACCAACAATCTCTAATGAGGAGCAGATGGGACTAATTGCCTCCTTTACTTTGAGAGAAGTGGAGGAAGTATTATATTCTTTACCAAGTAATAAATCACCAGGGGAAGATGTTTTCCCGCCTGAGTTCTATAAAAAATTTAAAGATTTGTTGTTACCAGTATTTATGGAAGTGATACATCAAGCGGAAAAAACTTCTCCATTACCAGAATCCTTCTCAATGGCAATTATAACCGTAATTCCAAAAAAAGTGAAAGACCCTTTAAATGCATGTTCTTATAGACCAATATCATTGTTGAATGCAGATTATAAAATAGTTGCTAAGCTTTTGGCAAGGAGATTGCCAGAATATTTACCGAAGCTGGTTAAAGAGAACCAAACTGAATTTGTAAAAAAAAGGAGAATATCTGATAATGTAGCAAGATTTATAAGTATTTTACATTTAGCACAAAAAAGAAAGGAATTGAGTGTAGCAGTTGCTTTAGATGCTGAAAATGCGTTTGACAGGTTACATTGGGATTTTTTTATTTAAAGTATTAGAGAAGTACTTTGACTGAATCAACAATAATACTTATTCCTAAAAAAGATAAGGATTCTGAAGATCCTGGTTCGTATAGAGCCATAGCTCTTTTAAATACTGATCAGAAGATATTAGCTAAAGTTTTAGCCCACAGATTAAGTTTAGTTGTTGATAAATTAATACACCCTGACCAATCAGGTTTATATCTAAACGATATTCTTACTATAACCTAAGACGCTTGTTCAATATAATATACTCAAATAGAATATTAAACGAAAACTTAGCAATCATTTCGCTAGATGGTGAAAAAGCATTTGATCAACTGGAAAAATTCCAACTCGGTGAAAACTTTTGCTCATGGGTGAAACTTTTATATAAAACTCCAACAGCTAGAATATTGACAAACCAAATGTTGTCACCAAAATTTAACTTATCCAGAGGTTGTAGACAAGGATGTCCATTATCTCCGCTCTTATTTGCCCTCGTTATAGAACCACTCGCCGAGAGTATCAGATCACACCCAGACATTCACGGCTATAACACTAAACATACAATTAACAAAATTTCCTTTCTGCGGATGATGTACTATTATACATCACAAATCCTGAAATTAGCATTCCGAATTTATTAAATCTCATAACTCAATTTGGGTCATTCTCCGGATATAGAATTAATTGGGACAAAAGCGAAACCATGCCAATTACGGAACAAAATCCGGCTATACTTCAACAATTCCCTTTTAAAATTGCCTATGAAAAGTTCAAATACCTTGGAATCTACGTGACTAGGAAATATACTTCGTTATTTAAATCAAATTTTCCTTCTTTAGTTACTAAATTACATAGAAATAACCAATTTTGGAAAACACTCCCCATTTCACTAGCTGGTCGAATTAATGCTATAAAGATGATCTTCCTTCCACAGTTACTATACTTATTTCAAGCAATTCCGATACACCTTCCAAAAAAAATTTTCAAAAAAATTGATTCAATTATTACTAATTTTATTTGGGATTATAAGACCCATAGAATAAATAAAAGACATTTATGCAAGTCTAAAACTAATGGAGGGTTCGCTTTACCAAACTTCCTATTTTATTACTGGGCGGTTAATATTAAAAATATTACCTTCTGGCTGAACGACAGTGATCGGCAACCAGATTGGTTAAAGTTGGAGAAGGAGGATTGCTTACCATTTGACATTGGTGCGATCTTATTCGCCACAATAACTTTGAATAAAAAAACGTATGGAGGAAATCCGATTATACATAGTGTTATCTGTATTTGGAAACAATTAAAACTCACTTTAAAATTGAGTAATTTATCTTTCTACCCATTGCAAATAACCCTTCTTTCAAACCGTCTGCCTCAGATAGAGGATTCACTCAATGGAAAAGTTATGGAATTAAAATGGTGGGAGACCTCTATCATAAGGGAACTTTTCTTTCTTTTCAGGAATTACAACAGGATTACATGCTAATAATTTTTTTAGATATTTACAACTCAGAGATTATGTAAAATCACATACGCAAGAATATAGATTTAGAGGCCCAGGAATTCTTGATGAATGCTTGAACCGTCACTACAATACAAATAAATCAATATCTTATATTTATAACACTCTTTTAGATACTGACATTCCATCATCAGAATCATATAGACGAGCATGGGAGGACGAATTGGCTCAACCCATAACGCAAGACATATGGGACGAAAGTTTACAACACATACATCAATGCTCGTTAAACACTAGACACTCATTAATACAATTTAAAATATTACACAGACTACATTATTCGAAGACAAAATTAAACAGGATCTTCCCAAGTATCTCTCCTATTTGTGATAAATGTCAATTTCAAGAAGCCAATTTAACTCACACTTTTGTGACTTGTACAAATATGCAAAATTTTTGGATCGATATTTTAAAAATAATTTCCAAAGTTATCGATAACCAACTGGATTTAGATCCAAAATTAATAATTTTAGGAGTATCAGAACACATTACAAACTTTACATTAAGTCAGAGACGTTTTCTTGACTGCAGTTTAATAACTGCGAAAAAATTAATACTTAAATTTTGGAAAAAAACAGTAACCCCCACAACTAAAATGTGGATTACGGAAATGACCGAGACCTTGCATTTGGAAAAAATAAGGTTTGCCTTAATTGACAAACCAGATCTATTTTTTTTAAATATGGTCTCCATTTATTGATTTTTAAAAAAAGTAAATGGGTTTGTCACAAAACTAAAATTTAAAACTAAAGTTAAAACTTGAGTTTAGGGTTGGATGTACAACTATACTCACTAACTCCCGGATCTATCCCCATAATTTTTATGTTTGTAATTCTCTTTTTTCTTTGCTTTCTCTCTATTAGTTTATAGTCTTTTTTTTCAGTCTCTTTTCATCTTTATTTATTTTTATTTTTTTTATATTGAAGCTATGTAAGAACTCTATAACCAGTTTGTCGTTTATTATTATTGTACATATGCTTTAAAAAAAAAAAAATTTTTTTTAAAAGAATTACGAAAAAGAAGAAAATTATATTTCAGACTGGAAGAATGTGGGAAAGTATCAGGATACAAAATTAATAAAGATAAAACTGAAATAATGCCTCTTTTTGAAGGTAATTATGATCAATGTAAAAGAGAAAGTCAGTTTAAATGGAAAAAAGAAGGCATGAAGTACCCTAGGGGTTAAAGTAGATAATAAGTTAAATAATCTGTATAAACTAAATTATAAACCACTAATTAAAAAAATAGATGAGGACTTGAAGAAATGGATGAATCTTCCAATTACATTGCTAGGGAGAGTGAACTGTATTAAGATGAATATTTTTCCGAGGATACAGTATTTATTCCAAACACTGCCTATACCTTTACCGAATAATTTTTTTCAAGAACTGAATAAAATTGTGAGAAATTTTCTTTGGAAAGGTAAAATGCCAAGAGTGTCTATGGAAAAATTAACATGGAAATTTGAATTAAGTGGATTGCAATTACCAAATTTTAAAAATTACTATCTGGCAGCACAAATGAATTTTATTTCATCCTTTTATCAAGAGGGTGGAAAAACAGCATGGGCTTAAATTGAAATGGATAAGATAAAAGAACTATGCCCAGAAGAATTTATATATAAATGGGAAACGAAGCTATAAAGTTAAGGATCAAGAGTCACCTTTGCTAAAACATTTCATTAATATATATTTTTTCTAACAGCTAAAACTCCATTAGTAAAAAATAGATTACTGCCGTTTGCTTGGAATAATCAAATATTACAAGTCTGGGAACAGACGGGTATTAAACATATAGGAGATTGCTATGAAGGAAATAATTTTTTGGACATTTTCTCAATTGAGAAACAAATACCAAATTACAGGAAATAGTATTTTTTTTTCTATTATCAACTACAATCTTTTTTAAAGGAAACGTTAGGTAATTCAATGTTTCTATTTCAAATTAAAGGAATTGAATCCCTGATTCAGGGCAAGGGAACTAAAAAAATTATATCTTCAATGTATAAATTATTACAAAAATCTAGTCCAAAGATAGGAATTCAAAAATCAAGACAAAGATGGGAAACAGATCTGAACATTAGCATTGACGAACCAAGTTGGGAAAGATTGTGTTTAGAAAGTATGAAAAGTACTATTAATGTGAGATATAGTTTAGTACAATATAATTTTTTACATCAATTATATTTAACTCCGAAAAAATTGAACTATTTAAATCCAAATTTACCTGAAATTTGTTTTAGATGTAACCAGGATGTGGGTGCTTTTTTTACACTCCACATGGGCATGTCCGAAGGTAACTCCTTTTTGGAAAGACCTAAAAAACCTTTTTGAACAATTGATGAATAAGACCATACCATCGGATTCAAGGTTGTTTTTATTGGGAGATACTAAAGGAATATTACCAAGGTTAATTTTAGACAAATATCAGGAAAGACTTCTCAAAATAGCAATAGCAAAAAAATGTGTAGCGGTCACTTGGAAAGATCATAATGAACTAAGAATTGAAAGATGGTATGCAGAAATGCGTAGTTGTATCCCATTAGAAAAAGCTACTTATAATCTGAGAAACAGATATGATTTCTTTCTGAAAGTTTGGAACCCATTCACTTTAAAACTAGGATTAAGAATTGGAAATATTTAATTTCAGGATTGTTTTGATACCCCTAAAAAGAATTTAATAAAAAATTAGCCGGAAGTGCTTCCTTCTTGTCTCCAGGTTTCCTTCTTTCTCCCTTTCTTTCTTTCTTTCTTCCTTTCTTCCTTCCTTCCTTCCTTCCTTCCTTCCTTCCTTCCCCCCTTCCCCCTTCCCCCCTCCCCCCCCCTCCCTCCCTCCCTCCCTCCCTCCCTCCCTCCCTCCCTCCCTCCCTCCCTCCCTCCCTCCCTCCCTCCCTCCCTCCCTCCCTCCCTCCCTCCCTCCTCCCTCCTCCCTCCCTCCCTCCCTCCCTCCCTCCCTTCCTTTTTCCTCTTTTTTTCTAACTGGGGGTGGGGGGGAGGGGGGTTGTGGGTGGGGAGATAATACAGAACAATACATGTATAATCGAATTCATAATAATGTAGGTATAATTGGGTACTATGAGTTGTAACATGTATGTGTTTTGTTAAAACTTAAATAAAATTAATTTTAAAAAACCCAATGTTCATCCTTCCATTTCTTCGTTCGGGCAAATGAAAGTCTTATTGTAATTCGCAAGCTTGTCTTGAATATACAACAGAGCTTGATCATGATGCCTCTCATCAATCATGATATTTTGATGACTGTTTAGTGTCGATTCTTTTTCAAGGAAATTCTGAGACATTGAATTCTTGAAGCGATCTCATAGTTGTCGACGATTGTTGACCTCATCGTTCATCAGCAAAACAACAAATAAATCTCATTGCACCAGGGAGTTTTGTCCACTCAGCATCTTCCATCGTCTGTCGCCAATGGTCATCATCTTGCAACAAACCTCTTTCTCTGCAGACGTCTTTGAATGAAGAAAGAATATGTCCATCATGTGTCCTTAATGAATCAAAGGATACTGCCCCTTTTATGTGATGGAGAAGCAGTCTCAAGTAGTACAGATCACCACATCTTGGATGTGGGGGCGTGGCTGCGTTCTGCAGCTGCAGCTCACCCGCAGTCCCTCTGTCTTTTTTTTGTTTTTGTCTTTGTTATCGATAAATGTTTCTTTTGATTTATGTTTAACTCTGTATATGTGGGGGGGGGGGGGGGGTGGGGGAAACCTTTTTTTCCAATCTCCTCCTCAACGGAGATGCGACCTTTACCGTGCTGTGTCCCCGTTTGCGCTACGGCCTAACACCGTGGAGTCGGCGGCCTCCAGCTGGGATCGACCTTGAAGACTCCGGTCGCAGGGCCTGGACCTACCATCTCGGAGGCTTCGGCCGTGGGCCCTGCAGACCGCAACATCTGGAGTTCGCAGGTCCCTGGCTGGCGACCGGCTTTCGGGAGCTCCAGCCTAGCAGCTTCGACCGCCCCGGAGCGCGAGGTTCGATCGACCCGCTCGCAGGCCCCTCATCGCCCTGCGTGGCTCGGCCGCGGCACTTTCCATCGCCCGGTGGGGGCTCAGGACCTTCATCGGCCTGCTCGGCTCGGCCCTAGGACTTTCCATCGCCAGGTGGGGGCTTCAAAAGTCGGGAGCCTCGATCGCCTCGTGGCACCACGGGAGAAGAATGAGGAGGAGATAAGACTTTTCTTTGCCTTCCATCACAGTGAGGGTGTGCCTGGAGCAATCACTGTGATGGCTGTTTGTGTTAAAAATTGTAATTGTGTGTCTTGTGTTCTTTATTGTCTACAGCCGGACCCTGACGTGAGAGGACGCTGGCGCTATTTGTTCGCCGCTTCTCCGTCAGGACAGTTCGTTTGTTTGTTTTTATGTCTTGACTGTTTTTGTAAAGCGTCTTTGAGCATCTGGAAAAGCGCTATAAAATTAAATGTTTATTATTATTATTATTATTATTGGAGAAACTGTATACACCCGTCCCAGAAAGTTGACTTAAAAAAACGTGGAAAATCCTACATTATCTTTCCAACGTTCCTTCTTTGCCATTTCTTATTGTTCCATGTGTAAAATCGGGGTACATCAGTGTAATACAAAGTCCTTGCAAATTGATCTTTAGAACACAATTCCATGAATGCAGTTAAAGTTGTTCTCGCGAAATCATCATTTCTCACCCGCTGAAAAGCATCGGCTGTGATAACGACTCGTTGTTCTTGTAAACCTCTCTCCTTCCCCAGCCACAGTGTCGTGTCCTCAATCCTGAGTAATGGTGCGGGGAATCATACGGTTGTAACAGACAACAACAGCAACACGCATGTCACCAGTGCAAGCATAAGTATAACCCCACGCTCCCGATTCCCGGGCCGCTGATATGAATGTGATAGAAACGGAAACATAGAAAATAGGTACTGGAATAGGCCATTTGGCCCTTCGAGCCAGCACCGCCATTCATTGTGATCATGGCTGATCGTCCCCAATCAATAACCCGTGCCTGCCTTCTACCCATATCCCTTCCTCCTACTAACCCCTAGAGCTCTATCTAACCCTCTTTTAAATTCATCCAGTGAATTGGCCTCCACTGTCTTCTGGATTCCACAAATTCACAACTCTCTGGCTGAAAAAGTTTCTTCTCACCTCAGTTTACATATTGTCATTTTATGTATGAAATATTGATTGAAAACAAAGACCAGAACTAAATCTGAGCTGCGATCGCCTCACCTTAATTCCACAAGGATGTGTTCCTTTTTGCTTCATTCCAGGAGTCAGGTGATGATTGATTTGCGAGGTGCGGCTGTTGTTCTGTGAGCTGCAGCGCTCAGTACCTGCGTGCAAGCATTTGCCTGTCCACAGCGTGGATTCCAACCCTCACACGCCTCAGAACAGGGAGCGGTCTCGCTGCTGAAACCAAGACCAACCGGTTTTGCAATGTGCTGCTGTGTACTGTGAATAAAGTTGTTTTAAGACTCCTGTTAACCCTTTATGCTATTAGGAATACAGTAACAAGGATAGGGTTTGAACACAACCTGTAGTCATTCTGATTGCGGCATTCCGGGAAAAGTCTCCGTCAGCTTCCTCCCCGCTGTTACTCAATGTAGTTTATTATTATGTAAGGACTGGTGACAGAACTCTCCTCTCCTGAGGTCAGTCCAGATGTCTCTACCCGCGTGAGGGATTATTTCAACATGGATACAATTTAAGCGAACAGGAATCTTCTTCCTGCTATTTGTGTATGGTCTCATTAACGTGAGTCCATCGCGGTTCCCTTCTCTCTCTGTGTGCACGTCTGATACTAGCTCAAGCCACATACGTGAACCGTTCCGATGAATCGGAGAACACGTTTCTCTTTGTGGGTTGTTTTAGTTTCGGTCGGGTAATCTCGGGCTGATATCTTGGGTGCGGGATGAAGATAGACATCCGGCAATGAGCTGAAGAGTTCGGTCTCCACTCATCGTCCGGGAACTGTTGGAACCGGATCACAAGCCCGGTCAGCCGGGCAACACCGTGTAAGTGGAAAATGCCAATGGATTAGAGTTGGTTAAATTCCAGTGACCCAAGTCCCGCTTGGTGTCCAGTGACTGCTCAGTAATGCGTCTGTGAGAGGCGGCGAACACCCGGACTTGGAAGACTGCTGGCTACTAGGAGCAACACCGGGCAGAACGACTGTGAAAAATGTTGCCCCCGATGCCGCAGACATAACTCCTACAGGTTTGTTAAAATCCGGATCTGTTCCTGCATTCCCAGTAGCAGAAAGGGTTAACTAGAATTTACTCCGGCCCGAGGTAAAGGTGGACTACCGCAGTCCCGGTTCCACCCATCCTCATAGAGCGACCGGGACTGGTCAGAAAGCGTGAAGAAGGGTAGTGGGTCAAACGGAGGAATCATAGGCAGCAACGTCAAAGATAAACCTTACCTCACCATTCCAATTACTTTCTGCCTGGATTTCCGTGCAGATCTCACAACTTCTGTCTTTGCTATTCCATTCGGACCATTGGGGCGGGTGTTTTTGTTTTACTTTAACGAATGTCAAGCTGTGAATCCGATCCGCCCCATTCACTGGGAGGGTCTCAGCGCCGCCCTGTGTGTGAACGGTGCTTCCCGCCACAGTACGAGTTTCAGCTCAAACATCCCTCACCGGTCACGCGACAGAGAACCGCATTACGACGGAAATTTAAAAAATAGCCCATCGGAAATGTACTCTCTAATAAACGTGGTCAATGGCACCGAGTCAGTCCTCCATTTTATTTACAGCTGAATAACACTGTGTTGCCGAACCTGTTGGATTTGGTTTCAGCAGAAAGGCCGCTCCATGTTGTACGGAATGTAGGTGTTGGAAACCACCCCGTAGACAGGCAGGGGCTTGCACACAGACACTGAGCTCTGTCTCAAGCATCAACAGCCTGCATCTCGTGAATTAATCACAGATGCCTTCGCTTATTAATTGAAAGCATAAAACTCCATGCGATTGTCTAAACGTAAGAGGAATGGGAGCAAGACAGCATGGGGGACGAAGGGGAATGGGAGATAGCCAGCTTGGGGGAGTTAGGAGAAAGGGCTGAAGGCTGCTTGGGGGAGTATAGTTTGGAAGGTAGCCAGTACTTCGGGGAGTAATAGATGCAAGGAAGCAAATTGGATAGTAAGAGATCATTCATTATAAATAAAAGTAAAAGTAAAGACAAGGATAAATTGTCATCAGTTTGCTCTATTCCTTAACTTTTACTGTTGACTCGTCTGCTGGGAGCAGTGCTGGTTGTGCAACCTCACAGCAGGGGGAAGGAAGGAACTCCTATATCTCTTCTTCACGCACTTGGGGTGAAGGAGTCTGTCACTGAAGGAGTTACTTAGTGCAGTGACAGTGTCCTGCATGGGATGGGTGTCGTTGTCCAGCAGCGATGTTAACTTTGCCATCATCCTCCTCTCTCCCACCGCCTGTACTGAATCGAGGGGGCAACCCAGGACAGAGCTGGCCTTCCTGACCAGCTTGTCAAGTCTCTTCTACTCCGCTGCTGAGATGCTGGGGAGTAAGGGTAACGGGGAATAGCTTGCTACCCCCCTTGCCTAGCTAAGCCGGCTACCTCCAGTCCCTTACTCCCCTAAGCTGTCTCTCTCCCATCCCTTACTCCCCAAGCTTGCTACCTGCCATTACCATTACTCCCCCAATCTGGCTACCTAGCATCCTTTTCTCCCTCTAGCTGGCTACTTCACATCCCAGATGGTTAATACACCCCAGCTGGGTAACTCCCATCCGCTACTCCCCAAATCTGGATACCTCCCATTCCCCTTACTCCCGCGACCTGGCAGCATTCCATCACTTTCTCCCCCAAGTTAGCTACCTCCCATCCCTTACTCCCACAAGCTGGCTATCACCTGCTCACCTTTCTCCCCCAATCTTACTTCCTCCTATTCCCCTTATTCCCCCAAGCTGGCTACCTCCCAAGACTGCGCCACCCCACAAGCCGGCTACCTCCGATACCTTAATCCCGCAGGTTGGCTACCTCCCATCCCCCTTATTCCCCCAAGCAGGCTTCCTCCCATTCTCCATTACACATCCAATCTGGCAATCTCCCTTATTTACCCAAGCTGTCTTCCTCCCATTCCCTTACTCCCCAAGCTGGCTACCTCCCCTCTCTTAGTCCCCAAGCTGGCTATCTCCCATCCCTTACTCCCCAAGCTGGCTACCTCCCATCCCTTACTCTCCAAGCTGCCGCAAGCTGGCTTCCTCACATTCGCCTTGCTCCCTCAAGCTGGCTATCTCCCATTCCCCTTACGCCCTAAGCCGTCTTCCTCCCATTGCCCTTACTCCCCCAAGTCTGCTTCATCCCAGCCCCTAAATATTCCAAGCTGGCTACCACCCATCTCTTACCCCCATAAGCTAGCTACGTCCCATGTCTTACTCCTCCAAGCCGGCTTCCTCCAATTTCCCTTACGCCACCATGCAGGCTCCCTCCCACTCACCTTATTCCCACAAGCTGGATATCTCGCATCCCTTACTCCCCCAGCTGGCATCGCACCATCAGTTACTCACCCAAGCTGCCTCCCTCCCATCCCTTACTCCCCTTGCTGGCTACCTACAACCCCCCTTACTCCTTACTCCTTATCCCTTACTCCTCCATGCTGGCTACCTCCAATCACCCTTACTCCCCGAAGCTGGCTTCCTCCCATCGCCATTACTCACCTAAGTTATCTCCCATTCCTCTTACTCCCCTAAGCTGGCTCCCTTCCATTATCCTTACTCCCACAAGCAGTCTGCCTCCCATTGCCCTTACTCGCCAAACGCTGGCTACTTCCCAGTCTCCATACTCACACAATCTGGCTACCTCCCATCCCTTGCACCCCAAGCTGGCTACCTCTAGTCCTTTACTCCCCGAAGCTGGCTCGCTCCCATCCCTTACACCCTCCCCCACGCTAGTTAACCCCCGTTCCACTTACTCCCCCAAACTGGCTACCTAATATCCCTTGCTCCTTCTAGCTGGCTACCTCCCATCACTTACACCCCAGCTGGCTAGCTCCCAATCGTTTTAATCCCCCAAGCGGGCTACCTCCCATCCCTTACTCCCACAAGCTGGCTACATCCCATCCCTTACTCCCGCAAGACGTCTACTTCCCTTCCCTTACTCCCCAATCTGTCCTCCACCCATTCCCATTAATCCCACAAGCTGTCTAAAACCCATTCTCCTTTCTCACCAAAGCTGGCCACGGCCCATCCGTTACTGCCCCAAACTGCCTACCACCTATCCCTCAATCGCCCCGTCTGGATACGTCCCATCCCTTACTACCGAAAGCTGGCTTTCTCCCATTCCTTAGTCCCCAGCTGGCTTATCCCATCCCTTACAGCCCCAAGCTGGCTATCTCCAATCCTTTGCTCCCCCAAGCTGGCTCCCTCCCATTCCACTTACTCCCCAAGCTGGCTACCTCCCATTCCACTTACTCCCCAAGCTGGCTACCTCCCATTCCACTTACTCCCCAAGCTGGCTATCTCCCATCCCTTACTCCCCTAGCTGGTTACCTCAAGTCCTTTACTCCCCCAAGCTGGCTCGCTCCCATCCCATATTCCCCCAAGGTAGCTACCTCCCATTCCCCTTACTCCCCCAAACTGGCTACCTAATATCCCTTGCTCCTTCTAGCTGGCTACCTCCCATCCATTACACCCCACCCCAGCTGGCTACCTCCCATCCCTTACTCCCAATCTGGGTATCTCCCATTCCCCTCACTCCCCCAAGCTGGCAGCATCCCATCACGTACTCCCCCAAGGTGGCTACTTCGCATCTCTTACTCCCCCGTGCTGGATTCCCCCATTCTCCTTACTCCCCTCAAGCTGGCCAACTCTCATCCCTTACCCCCCCCCCCCCCCCCCCAAGCTGGCTACCTCCCATTCTCCTACTCCCGCAAACTGGCTACCTCCCTTTCCCCTTATCCCCCGAGCTGTCTTCCTCCCATTTCTCTTACTCCCACAATCCGGCTAGCTCCCAATCCCTTTAATCCCCCAAGCTGGCTACCTCCCATCCCTTACTCCCACAAGCTGCCTTGCACCCATTCCCATTACTCTCCCAAGCTGCCCAACTCCCATTATACTTTCTCCCCGAAGCCGGCCACGTCCCATCCGTTACTCCCCCCAAGCTGCCTGCCACCCAGCCCTTACTCGGCCAATCTGGCTACCTCCCATCCCTTACCCCCGCAAGCTGGCTACTTCCCATTCAACTTAGTTCCCCAAGCTGGCTATCTATCATTCCCCTGACTCCCCCAGTATATCGTCATCCCATCCCGCTTACTCTCCCAATCTTGCAATCACCCAGTCCCCTTACTCCCCCATGCTGGCTAACTGCCATCCCTTACTCCCCCATGCTAGCTCCCTCCCATCCCTTATTACCAGAAGCTGGCTTTCTCCCATCCCTTTGTCCCCAGCTGGCCTATCCCATCCCTGACACCACCAAGCTGGCTAACCTGTACACTGTGCACTGCGGGCTTCAAGCACAGCTCTGTAAACTGCTATCTACAGAAGTTCTCTGACGACTCTGCCATCTTGGCCTCATCGCAGGCGACGATGACAGGTCGTGCAGAGACTGTTTACTGGTGACAGCGGAACCGCCTCCGGGTCACGGGGAAAACCAGGGAGATGGTGGTGGATTTCGTCAGGTGCAGCCAAGTCCCCCCGACACCGGTGGACATCCAGGGAATGGAAATCGGGAGGGTGGACTCTCATAAGTACCTGGGTGTTTACCTTAACAATAAATTGGACTGGACAGAAAACACCAAAGTGCTATACAAAAAGGGCCATAGCAGACTTTATCTGCTGAGGTGACTCAGGTCCTTTAGAGTGTAGGGGGAACTCTACAACACGGTGGTTGCATCAGCCATTTTCTATGGCGTGGTCTGCTGGAGCAGCAGCAGCTCAGCAGCGGAGGAGAAGAGACTTGACAAGCTGGTCAGGAAGGCCAGTGGGGATGGGGGAGGGAAATTCCGAGTTTTGTATGTGCTTTTGTGTTGGTGGTCTTCCTGTTTTTTTGTTTGAGACGAATTATTATGTCGCTGCTTATGTAATACAATTTACACCTTCTGATGGTACCTGGGGATGATGATGTGCGTGGGAGGGTTACCATGGTGAGCTGGAATGTCCGCGGCATGGGCCACCCAATTAAACGAGCTAAGGTGTTTTCACACCTTGGGTCTTTATCTGCCGACCTTGTGTTCCTCCAAGAAACTCACATTAGAACATTGGGGCAGAGACAGTTGCGCTGTAGATGGGCAGATCAGATATTTCAATCCACATTTTCTAGCAAAGCCCGCGGGGTGGCAATTATGGTTAAGAAAAACATAGATTTCAGACATATTTGTACAGTAAGTGACCCGAATGGTCGATTTCTCATAGTAACTGGGTACCTTTACTCTGTTCATGTAACACTGCTTAACATTTATGGTCCGAATATTGATGATGCAGCTTTCTTCCGCAAAATCTTTGATAAGCTACCTGACCTTTCTAATACGAATGTGATTGTTGCAGGGGACCATAACACAATCCTCGACTGGCACCTGGATAGGTCATCAAATAAAATGTGTAGCCCTTCGAATGCATCCACGGTTTTGAAAAATCTCATCTCCTCCACCAATCTAGTTGACATTTGGAGGTTACAGCATCCCACAGACAGAGAATACTCTTTTTTTTCTAAAATGCACAATTCATACTCTCGTATCGATTATTTTTTATTAGACTCGAAACTCATACCTAATGTAATAAATACCAAATATCATAACATTTTGATCTCAGATCACGCTCCAACCTCAATTATCTTTGACTTTAAGCTGTCTAAACGATGTGCTAAATGGCGACTACGCCTTTCCTTGCTTAATGATTGAACTTTCTGTAAATACATGTCTGAAAAAATTACAGAATATTTGGAGACCAATGACACTTCTGATGTCTCGGACTCCACCTTGTGGAAAACTTTCAAGGCAGTTATGAGGGGTCATATTATTTCGTATGAAGCGTCTTTAAAGAAATCCAGAGAGAGACGTGTACAATAAATTGATTCAGAGCTTTCTCCAATGGAGACGTTGTATAGGAGCACAAACAACCCCCAAACGCTGCAAAATATGCTCCGTCTTAAATATGAGTATAACACGATTCTAACAAATCAAGTCAGTGACCAGCTACTGCGACTGAAACAGCGATATTTTGAATTAGGGGACAAACCGCATACATTGTTAGCCCGTCAGCTTAGAGGGCAACAAGCAAGTAGGGCCATACATATAATAAAATCAGGCAAGGGTGTTGTTTTAACCGATCCAAAATTAATAAATGAACGCTTTAAGGAGTATTATCAAGAGCTGTATAAATCCAAAGCTAACGGTGATATCAATGCATGGTTAAAAAAGTTGGACATACCAAAATTAGATAGTGCCTCTTGTGAGGCCTCAAACTCAGAACCCTCCTCTGTAGAAATCATGGATGCAATTAGGTCGTTGCAAAACGGCAAGAGCCCTGGGCCAGACGGTTTTGGAGTCGAATTTTATAAGAAGTTTGCTGACCAGGTAACTCCGATCCTGCACAGGATGTTTTCCCACTCAATCTAGTTGGAAAAAGCTCCCACCGTCATTGTACAATGCTAATATTTCTCTCTTATTGAAACAAGACAGGGATGAAACCAATCCCTCCTCATACCGACCAATTTCTATGCTTAATTTGGATTTCAAAAATTTTACTAAAATAATGGTGACTAGACTAATTAAGTGTATAGAATCCATTATCCATACGGATCAGACCGGGTTCATCCCCAATAGGTTCTCTTTCTTTAATGTTAGAAGAGTAATGAATATTATGTATCACAATTTCGATAGTTCTTCCAAACAAGCCATTCTGTGTTTAGACGCAGAAAAAGCTTTCGATCAGGTTGAGTGGGGATATTTACTCAGAGTGCTGGAAGAGTTTGGTCTTGGTGCCTCTTTTATTTCCTGGGTACGTCTTATATATGCTCATCCCACCGCTTCCATACTCACAAACCAGGATAGATCACCCCCTTTTGCACTTCAGAGGGGTACGCGACAGGGCTGCCCCCTCTCGCCGCTCCTCTTTGCGTTAGCCATTGAGCCGCTGGCAATCGGCATAAGAGGGCATGCGCTTATAGAACCGATAATACTGGGTGGGGTGGAACATAAGATTTCGCTTTATGCGGATGATATTGCCATCTTTATATCTGACCCTGAACATTCTGTCCCTTACCTATTCCAGCTTATTAATTCCTTTGGCGAGGTCTCAGGTTACACTATAAACTGGCAGAAGAGTGAACTTATATCGATAACAGCAGAATTAGACCCTGTATTCTTAGCCAACATGCAGTTTAAAACAAATCCGGATAGTATAAAATATCTGGGCATTAAAATATCTAAAAACCCCAAGACCCTTTTTAAAATTAACTTTACCGAAAGGTTGAACAAGCTAAAGGAGAACATAGAGAAATGGAGAATGTTGCCTATTTCCTTGATTGGCCACGTGAACGCAGTAAAGATGGACTCCCTGCCGAGATTTCTGTATTTATTTCAGAATGTCCCTGTTTTTATCCCCAAATCCTACTTTAAGTTAATCGATTCTATCATTATGCCATTTATTTGGGGATATAAAGCACACAGGATCTCAAAAGCTTATCTTCAAAAAACGAGGGAACATGGGGGACTGGGGTTACCGTGCTTTTTATAGTACTATTGGGCGGCCAATGTTAGAGTCATGGTATACTGGCAGTATGCATATGAATATATGCATGTTTGGGTATGACCTGCCCCCTTGGCTGGCGATTGAAAAAAGCTTAACCCCAAAAACTTCTCTCCCTGCTCTCCTTTTTTCATTACCCAGATCTCTCACCTCTCTTAGAGAGGATCACTTCATTCTGTCCAATGCTCAGAGAATATGGCACCAAATTAGGAAAGCTTGTGAGCTTCCGAATACGTCAATGCACGCCCCAATCTGGCATAACCACGCTTTCCCCCCATCATTTACAGATACAGCATTCAAAGAATGGAGCTGTAAAGGGATGGTACAATAAAAGATCTTTACATAAATAGACACTTTGCATCATTTGATCAGCTACAATCCAAGTTCTCATTGCCCAAAACTCAATTCTTCAGGTACTTACAGCTGAGAAATTATGTTCGACAAAACAATTCGCTTTTTGAGTCCCTGCCCGAAGACGACTTGTTGTCCAAAATTTTGCTGGGTCCCCCGGAAGCAAAGAACCTAATCTCATCTTTTGTAGGTATCTTTTCAAACAAACTAAATAAATCGACTTTAAAAATAAAACAAACCTGGGAAGAAGACCTTAACATTGAAATTGATGACGATGTCTGGAAGGAAGTACTGAAAAGTATAAAATCCTGTTCTATTAATTCTAGGCTACAACTGATTCAATTCAAGGTTATACACAGATTACACTACTCTAAGGTTAAGCTGCATAAAATATTTCCTGATCTCTCACCTTTGTGTAATAGATGCAAGACCGCTGAGGGTACACTCGCTCACCACTTTTGGACATGTCCAAAACTTCACAACTTTTGGTGTCTTTTATTTCAATGGTACTCCACTGCTTTAAACGTCACTTTAACTCCGGACCCTGAAACTGCTCTATTCGGGTATTCCACAACGCTTGAGAAGCTAGACCATAATGCTCGCACAATCTTGGTTTATGGTATGGTAATTGCCAACAGATGTATTTTGAAACTATGGAACTCAGACTCTGCTCCTCCGCAAGCCACCCCATCCCCGGGCACTTTCTCCTGCAACCATAGGAGATGCAACACCTGTTCCTTTACCTCCCCCCTCGACTCCATCCAAGCCCCCAAACAGTCATTCCAGGTGAGGCAGAGGATCACCTGCACATCCTCCAACCTCATCTATTGTATCCATTGTTTCAGATGTCAACTTCTCTACATCAGCGAGACCAAGCGCAGGCTCGGCGATCGTTTCGCTCAACACCTTTACTCAGCCCGGCTTAACCAACCTGATCTCCCGGTGGCTGAGCACTTCAACTTCCTCTCCCACTCCCAGTTTGACCTTTCTGTCATGGGCCTCCTCCAGTGCCATAGTGAGGCCCACCGCA
Source organism: Rhinoraja longicauda (assembly GCF_053455715.1). Lineage (NCBI taxonomy): Eukaryota > Metazoa > Chordata > Chondrichthyes > Rajiformes > Arhynchobatidae > Rhinoraja > Rhinoraja longicauda. The sequence goes on from NW_027601263.1 coordinate 778,210, forward strand.
AATTGAAAGAACAGCACCTCATATTTAGCTTGGGCAGCTTACAGCCCAGCGGTATGAACATTGACTTCTCTAAATTTAGATAGTTCCTCTGTCCCTCTCTTCCCCTCCCCTTCCCAGTTCTCTCACTGTCGCCCTGTCTCCACCTATAATCATTTCTTTGTCCCCCCCCCCCCCCCCGACATCAGTCTGAAGAAGATTCAAGATATCTTTATTTGTCATCCAAAAAACACGTTTTTTGGACGAAATTTAGCCCAACAATAAAATAAGCAAATTACACAACCCCAACCAACACACAAAAAAAAGAAACATCCATCACAGTGAGTCTCCTCCAGTCCCCTCCTCACTGTGATGGAAGGCCAGAATGTATTTTCCCTTCCCCTGCCGACCGAAGCCCCACGATCCGGGGCGGGCGAACACGCTGTCGCTGTCGCTGCCGCTGCCGGAGCTCCCGATGTCGGCATCCACGCGGCCCGAGCCCAAGGCGAATCGCAGCCGCTCCCGCAGCCTCCGAGGACGGCCGGCTTCGCTGATGGCGAGTCCGGTCCGCGGGCTCTGCGAACAGGAGCCCAGGTGTTCCCGGGTGGAGGCCGCCAGCTCCAGGAGTTGGGCTGATGGTTGGTCGCAGCAGGAACGGAGACCCGAACCAGAAAACAAAGGTCGGGTCCTGTTCGGAAGGGACACATTTACAATTTTACAGTTGATAAAGGAAATATTTGCACTCCGCGATTATCAAAGGACTGATTAAGGGAGCAGAATGCTTTTATATCTCTGGATACACCCTGTTCAGAATGATTTAGCACAAATATGGTGCTTGAAGATCAATGACTGGTCAACAAAGAGATTTAACATCTCTATAAAATAAAACTCTCGTTTGTTTGTTTGTTTGTTTGTCCCTAAACCGCAGCCAAAATGGTACACGATAGCACAACAATTTAGGCCCACCTTACTCACTGTCGTCTCTTTGGTGCTAATGGAAGGTTTCATTGAAATCGGTGTTATATTTTTTAAGTTATTCACATTTTTAAGTTTAATTCTGCCTCCTAGGAAGGGAACGGGAGGGAGAGAGGGAGGGTGGTGGACGGATGTGGGAGGATAATGGGGGGTTGAGGGGGATGGGGGGAGGAGGAGGTAGGGGGAGAAGGGGTGGGGAGAGAGGAGGGGGTAGGGAGGGGGGAGGTAGGGGTGGAAGGGGGAGGGGAGGGTGTTTGGGAGGGGGGGAGGGTGTTGGGGAGGGAGGAGGGGGAGGGAGGAGGGGGGGCGGAGATGGGGAGGAGATGGTGCTGCACGAATGCAGGAGAGGTTTGGGCCCAAAGGGTCCAATTGTCTAGAGATAAATAAAACAAAAAAAACTTGCTGAATATGAAACTTGATTTTCTACGTCTGATATCATGTTCTTTGGGACGGAATGATCTTGTCATTATGATAGACACAAAGTGCTGGAGTAACTCAGAGGGACAGGCAGCATCTCCGGGGAAAAGGAATGGGTGACATTTCGAGTCGAGACTCTTTTTCAGACTGTCAGTGCCAAATTTCTGCTGAGATGCAAAATTGCAAAATTCACCTTAGGTTTGCATGAGGTTGTCTTGCTGGTTTTCTGTGCAAGTCAATCGGGAAAATTGTGGAAACAAATTGGTACGGCATTGAAAACAAATGCAAATAGTGCTGACAATGGTATAAAGCCAAATACTTTATTTTCTTTGGTACATCTAACAAGCACAGGACCTACCAAGTGAATGGTTGGCCCCTGGGAAGTGTTGTGGAGCAGAGGGATCTAGGAGTGGCAGGTGCATGGTTCCTTGAGGTTCGAGTGACAGGTAGATAAGGTGGTTAAATGGCTTTTGTTACATTGGCCTTCATCAATCAGAGTATTGATTATAGAAGTGGGGAGGTCATGTTGCAGTCCGCATATAGAATATTGTGTTCATTTCCGGGCAACATGTTATTGGAAAAATATTGTCAAGCTTGAAAGGGTTCAGAAAAGATTTATGAGGATGTTGCCATGACCAGAGGGTGTGAGCTACAAGGAGACGTTGGGTCTCTACTGCTTGGAGCGCAGGAGTATGAAGTGTGATCTTATACAGGTGTATAAAATCATGAGAGGAATAGATCGGGCAGAGTCGCTTGCCCAGAGTAGGGGAATCAAAGGACCAGAGGACATAGGTTTAAGGTGAAGGGGAAAATATTTAATAGGAATCCAAGGGGTACCTTTCTCACAAAGAGGGTGGTGTTTGTATGGAACATATGCCATATGAGGTAGTTGAGGCAGGGAC